>NC_063208.1:28571510-28754010 GCF_017589495.1 Alosa alosa
GGACAGAGGTCAGAACTGTGGAATGGTGTCAGTGCTTTTAATGATGAGCAGGATGAGTAAACATTTCCAGTGAGAAGGTATCTGAAATGTTTCAGTGTGGGTAGTCGTGTAAACACATGACATGTATTAATAACTTTGGAATTGTATACCACACATTCCATTCTGATCAGTCACAAGAATTATGTGAACACATCCAAATCATATCTGATTTTTTTCCACACTGGGATGAGAACATTTGCAAAAACTAAGACTTTTTATGTGTGGGGTCAGTAGCCTGTTTGGGTTACACTGATCATTTAGAAACTAGACTTATCTTAGTGCCTATAACGTGTCTTAACTGGCAGGGCTCAAAAATGTTGAATATCTTCCAGCCACTAACTGACAAATGGTCAAATTCAGCCCCTCAATAGTCAATTATTATATTGTATCTGAAATCTACTAGCCATTTTCATATTTTACCAACATTTGGCTGGTGGCTGGTGTTAATTTTGGTCCCTGTTCACTGGCCATCTTTAAGAAAGTATTACCCTTCATTTCACTTCATGCAATGTTTGTTGCAAATGCATTTAAGCCAACGTGCACCATAACAAATATTGGTCTCCACTAGGGGTAGTATGGCAAACCTTTTCAGCATTGTATCAATAATGTCGCAAAGGAAGTCAGGACAATCTTATTGTACTAAGATAACTGCAGACTCCCAATATACAAGTGAAAATAAATTGCAATGATTCGCAGAATCTGTTACACTGCCGTGGTCATACAACTTCATAATATTGTGTCATGGCATAAAAATGGTGACTTTCACTATTGTATTCACCTCTCCATCGTAAATCAAGGTTCTTCCAGAGGTGCGTTCAAATTTGCAAGTTTTTCACAAACTTTTGGCAACACTCACGAACAGTTTGCAGGGCTCAACACTAACATTTTTTTTCAGGAGCACTTGTGCGCCCAAGTTAAAAAATTTAGGAGCACAGACAAAAATTTGGGCACACAGTCAGTTCTGTACTTAACCTACACATAATCTAACATTATACTGCAGCTAACAGTTAAACATGCCAGTGCACCAATTGCGAATATTAAGAATGACTGACAACATTTAGGCTACAGGAAACAGTTCAGTCTGTTCTATTTTCCTACATTTTGTTAAATGTAAAATAATATAATACATTGCCATATTTGCATTTAGCTTGTATATCAAGTATACAGTGGATAGAAGAACTAATTTCTTCCATCTTTGCATCTTGGCTGGCTAGTCTAACTTTACGCTTTTTCTGCGCCGCTTGGATTTGATAGAAGTTGACTACTAGCGAAGTCACAACGCCAAACTGCTAACGCTGATGGGAGGTGTAGTTTTTATGCTGCATTAGCGACGGATTCTATGGTTTGCACCAGTAATGTTTCTCGATGTTGCGGTGTATTTTGTAGACAAACATTGACATGGTTAGAAGTCATCCGCACCAGTGCGCTAAATATTTTTTGAACTCGCGACGGCATCATTTTACCGCATAATGCGCGAAAGTGAAATGGGCGCACTGTAGAGCCCTGGTTTGAGGGGGTAGTTCTCTGCGAACATACTGGGAGTTGGACTGAAGGTTACCATAAAGATGGATGTTTAGCCCACACAAAACCATTAAAATGTATCTGTTCAGAGACAGCATGTTCGGCGTGAACGTTCGCCTCTATTCACAAAATGTTAACATACCTAAGGTAAAAATGTGTCATCCAGACAATTCTGTCACAAAGGGATACAAAGGGCAAAGTGTATTCTCCTCTGGCATGTTTGCTTTATTTGGGTGTGCTATTAGCATGTCCCTAGCAACATTAGCATGAGGTGAATTGGTGTGTAGGGTTTTTTCATCTAAAATTAAGCTTACAGATCTATTCAATAGTCTTGATATCTTAAGAATGGTCTTTATTTTACCATACCCCAATGCCTGCAATACTTTTTTTTTTTTTAATTGTCCATGCCAAGATGCATGGTTGTCATTCTAACTGAACCTGTAAATTGGCATAAACGAAATCTGCGTGAGTAAACCACACCCATGTAACATACTCACTGTGTGCTCTTTGAAGTTTGCTCTTTGAAAAATGCAAATAAGATGGGTGGATAGCAAACGTCTATATGGAGAAAGGCCACAGAGTGAGACTCCCATAGCCTGCTTCCACAAATGTGCCCTCAACATTGTCTGCAATATTCTCTTTGGACAGCTCCAAACAGCTTGAGGTAAAGGACTTGACTGCTGAACTTTCTTTCTCTGGTTGCCAGCTTTACCACTCTCAATCAATCCAACAATACAGGAGTATCTTCAACCAACATACGTTGCCAGCTTACCTATGAAGTCAATGTAGCTATAAAAATAATATGTCTAATGTACATGATTCATTTGATCACCAGCAAATCTACTGAAAATGCAATGAAGCAACATGCAAAAGATTTGCATTGCAAATTCTGTTTTCTAGAACTATATCTATAACTATATCTGAAACAATACTGACACAAAAGCTGTATGGAAGATGCAGTGCCGTTGGTAAGTACTAAGAGCATGTTCTGTGCCATTCCATGTCCATCATGCCTGGATCCTTGCCCAGGACACAGATCTAATCTTACTTGGATTAAAACTGAAGTTTTAAAACTGAAGTTGAAAAGAGGCATACTTATACGATTTCCTTGTTCTCATGACAACTTGTAACTTGCAATTCAGCCAAGTTTGAAAGTGTGGTCAGTTTAAGGTACAGTCTGCAAAGGTAGTTGATATTTGAGCTCAACAACCAATACAATGACACTCCTCTATTCTATGCTTCTGAGTCCATGTGTAGATTGACTGAAATAGTTTGTAGCCTGGTCCCAACCACTTTCTTTTCCCTTTCACAAAGCCACAATTGGAATTCGCCACAGCACTTTCAACTTCACATAACTTCACTCAGCATCTGTAGGTCAATTTACCAAATTTTAGTTATGTCATGTAGTAAGGCTATGGCTAGTCTTGTGTAACACCTCCTATGGTACCAAACAAACACCTTGGCACCACCTTAGGGAAACCTTTAACGTGATTTTTACACCAATCTATCACCTTGAGAAGGCAGAACTCAAAGCAGCAGCACAGAATCAAATCAGAGAAAAGCTAGGACGAAGGATGTTCCTAACGTTTCAAAAGCAAAGCTAGCCTCATGCATATTACCAAACTCAACAACCAACTTTAAAACAAGTTGTTCCCACGTACTTTTGTCACAAATTACTATAATTCTTCAAGGGCCAATAGGAGGCTGTGACTTTAGGAAGGGTTTAGGAAAAAATACCAACGCTGTTCACCACTAAAGACAGGGGTTCACCTTGCTCTGAATGTGGGGTCCAGTAGGGAACGGACACACTATTGGCTAATGCAAACTTTGGGGTGGGAACAGACAGGCCACTCACCTGGCTGTCGCCATGTATGCTGTCACCAGCGGGCCAGCGCTGTTTGCCGCTGCCGTACCCAGGCTGTTCTCCATGCTGCCGCTGAAAAAAGTAGTCCACCATTGCGTCGTCTTGGGAACGCCCCGCCCCCTGAGAAGGGGGAGGCGGCTGGGGGGCGGGGCCAGCGGCACTCAGCACCACGGGCATGCTGGGTAACGGACTGTCAGAAGGCGGCGGAGTTCTGCAGTGCAGGCTGAAGGAGTCCCAGACAACAGCTTTCCTCTTCAACACACACGCACCACTCATACCACCACCTACAGATACATAGATAGATAGATAAACATGAACACCAATAAAAGCTTTCCAGTTTCAAAGACAACCTCACCATTCCCAACACAGCACCCAATAAGCAGTCAGTGTTTCCCACAGAATTGAATTCTATTTGTGGTGGTAGGTTTGCAGAATTAACTCGAATGCAACAGTTTTTAACAAATTAGTGCAGCGCGGTTATGATTCTAACCAGATTTAAGCACAATTTAGTAAAATCATTGTGTGGTGGTCAATGTTGATATTGTGGTGGGTCGCCACAAATAAGTCAATGTATGGGAAACACTGGCAGGTAAAACACATTCACATGAACTCCAATCCTTATTCTAAACCATCTATCTGGAAGCAGTTCTCAAACCTAGCTTCATCACAGGTGTGTATCAAGGTGAGAGGCCAACCCTCAGGAAATTCAGTAGGGTCACTACAAATGGCTGATGATGCAAGATCCCACATACCTAAAGCACTGCCTAATCAACAGTAGTACCTCATCTTCTTACATAAGCCCTAGACAACACCAGTGCACCAATATGAACAAACATTAGTCTTTATAAGTGTGTGTATGTGTTGATAAATACAGTCTCTGGATTTTAAAAACACCCGAAAATGGGCCTGAATGATAGTTCTCAACTTAAGTAATGTTTTGTGGGCTACAACACACCACACCTCCCGGAAGTACCCCCGCGCTATAACGGCTTTGACAACTTCATCTACACAAAGTTCCCACCTGCTGTCAGCTGAAGAATCGCCTTTTGACATGAACAGCATGAAGGAGCGAGGGTAAAGCTGTCAACCCTGTGGCGCAAAACATGTCTTTAGTAGGCAAATGGCCCTTGACAGCTCAAGATGTAAAATCATTGTTGGTGCTGGTGTAAACAATCCTAATGCTAGCCAGCCAGTGCTGTATGAAAATTCCATCTGAATGAGTACAACATACACTACAGGGCTGGGCTGTCGTTGTTGTTGTTGCTGCTGTGTTCTTATGTCAGGGACTGAAACATTATCACAATCGCAGATCCGGACTAGAAACACACGGGCCTTTTCCGTGAAGCGCGAGGGTCCCCATTATGAGGAGAACGCGCACGTAGCAACAGCGACATTACTAGCCTGTAAATGTAGGCCGACAATAAAGCCATTTCCCCGAAATCCTTGGGGTTGTAGCACGAAGGTGCATAAGCGTGATATTCCACAGGTCTTCATGACGCTAGCACTAACAATAGGACCGAACGTGCGAGGAGTCTGAGCGGAAGATCCATAGAATACACAGAGAGAGGGAGGGGAGGGAGGAAAGGGGGCGGCAGTGCCCACAATCATTCAGACCTAAAAGAGTCGTTACAATAAAATCCAACGTACGGACACACACATGAGGATGTTTAAAGTCACTGGACATGCATAACCCTTTTGTTGGATGATACTTACAGGTGGAGGCTGCAGATGGTGATGGATTTGCGCGCCGGGTCTCTGAACTTCCCTGTCTTTCACTTCGACAACATGGCGGCGCAGACGAAGCGAGCTGCCGCGCGGCATCCTGGGTACTATGTGAGCAACCGGGTGGTTCAGTGCGCCAGGATGGGACTGACGCTCAAGTCCTTTGTTGTATAAAGCTTTGATACACGCAGACTCAGACATACCTCTTTCATATGGGTCTGTAACATTACACATATTTCCTTTAGTTTCAACCAAATATAGTAGTGCATTACAAATTATCTCTGGGTAAGAGAAACAGTTCACTTAGGCCTAATTAAAACAGGCCTCCCTATAATGAAATGATCAATGATCAGATTGTTGCTGCATCCACACACTTCTGGAAATCCATGTTTAGATAAATACACATTCAGGGCTGATTCCACCTGTAGCTTTCGGAGCATTTAGATCAGTGTAGCCTACACCCTGACAAATCCACCCACCCACATTATTATGAACAGAGAAGCTTTTAGGTGTGCTGTTTTTATTCTTATTGCTACCTAGGCAAGGTTGTTTCCAGACAAAAAGGGTCAAAGCACATTTAAATTACTTTCTAAGCTTTGGAAGGTTGAAAACATTTGATGCAAAGTAATTAAGGCTGAAATGCAGCGTTATGCAATGCATTTTGCACCCTTATAGATTATAGATTTACTGTAACTAGTGAAACCTGAAATGCTGACATGCACAAATGTCCACATAGGGTTATGTACCAACATAACCACTCATAAAGCGCATGTGTAGCATGGTCAGGTGGTTTAGCCTATTTCTTTTTTCTTCTGAAGACATTTTCAGGGATCTTGGAAACTGGTGTGCATGTAGAACAGGGCTGGCATGGACGAAACCTTTATGGTCCCTCAAAAACAGCTTGAGCTGCAAGTTTGAAATTTGATATGATTAGACTTTCCTTACATGTTAGGGAAGCATGCACTGTTGGGTTTTTCGAATCTAGATGGAAAACTTTTCTTTTTTGAGATCATGTTACATGGTGATACTCCACTATAAACAATAAATTAATAAATTGATTAATTGATTGCTTTTGTTACAGACTTGTCAAAGAGAGGCAGTGCGCACAAGTTTGTACACACACACACACACACACACACACACATAGGCACATGCAGACACACAGGTATGCACAGACACACCGTCACTCACAGGCACACTCAGTAAAAATCTAGAAATGTTGTGGTATGAGATATACTTGCAATGCAGACATAAAGTATGCAGGTTTGCATTTGCGTGTCACCAAAGCTGTTGTTACACCCATGTCAGAAATGCAGACACGAAAGACGCACTGTGGTTTGTGGATGTGGTGGCTGCCATTTGCCTGGGTGTGGAGGAATACTTTCACAAAGGATATTAAATCTAACGGACTTTGCAAATAATTGCAAGAGTAGAGGATGACACTGGACTTGCCGTTTTTGTTTGCATAGTGGCTTTTGCTACTGTTGTGTCAGATGGCATTCATGCCTGGTTTGCCCTCTAGTGTTCAAAGCGAGGAAGTACATTTATTTACGGATGGTCTCACCCAAATCAGTGCCTTTGGACTACATGAAATATTATCATTCAGAAAATGTTCTCATTTCATGGAATTAAAGCTGCAGTAGGCAAGATCTTTTTGATCATATTCACTGAAACCGACACTATGCTCCGACAGAACAACATAAATCAGCCGGTTTTAGAAAAAAAAACGCACTTCTACCTCCACCTAGAGCCTGTTATTTGTTTTGCAACATTCCACAGCTCCACAGGGGTATGTCCCCATCAAAGTACTAGGATTACAGCCTTGGTTGTTGCAAGTGCAATTTTCTTTGCTGCCATCTGTTGGAGGAGCAGCATTAGTGCCAGTGACACTAAAAACTGAATAAGCTAATTAGGAAGGCTGGCTCTGTGCTGGGGACAGCTGTGGAGCCCCTGCAGTTGTTGATGGAAAGAAGGATGCTGCACAAACTGTTAAATACCTCAAATCCCCTATACAATTCACTGGTCAAACAACCAAGTGTTTTCAGTTGGAGGCTACACTAATAATTACAAAGACAGGTCCATGAAGACTTGTTTGCCCACTTCAGTAGCACTTTCTCTCATCCCCTAATCAAAATCAGAATCATCTTTATTGGCCATCAAATTTAGAGATTGAACTTAAATTTAATGTATCATGTCTACATGTCTTCATTATCACATGTAAATTATTTTTGCTTTCAGGTGAGTCACTTGGCAAACTTCAACTAAAGTCACCACTGTGGGGAAGCATTAGAGATGGGGGCATTAGCATGGGCCCAGCTTTGGCACACATGGTAAGAATTTAAAGGCAGTAAAGAGCAAACACCTTAAGGCATGTAACACATTCAATTATTGATGCTATGACTTGGTTTTCCTTCCATCTTGGTCTCAATAAGATACAAGTTTGTCCAGTATGTTAGTGTTATGGCCCAAATCCCACTAGGTTAACTGTTCCCAATTTATTTCAAGATTCAAGATTCAAGATTGTCTTTATTACATCTCATTATACGGGTATAAGAGAGTACAATTCTTGTGTTTTTGTTGCTACTCAAAAAATAAATAATAAATAAATAGTATGTGTGTGTGTGTGTGTGTGTGCGTGTGCATATTTATCCCAATCTATTTCAAACAAAATGATCAAATATTGTTTCCACTTGACGTGTATTTTGTTTTAAAATGATGTATTACACTATCTCAAGCTAAAATATAGGCCTATGTCTTTAGTTCTTGACCTAAGATGAAAATATAAGAAACGCCAAAGTGCATGTACAACGCATTTAGATCTTAGAGATCACTGATGCTATGTTAATATGAATACCGGGAAAGTACCAGCCCAAGAAAAACAGTGTCAGCCTACTTATAGACATATAGCTAGCAAACTGAATTGTAGGTGGTTCTGATATCACACATAATAACACAGGAGAGATAAACTATTGTTGGTGGCCAGAGGGTCCAGATGAAGTGTACATTTATTTATTTATTTATTTTTTTTTTTTTTTTTAAAGTAATCCCTCTGCCCCTCTTTTCAGGAGATAACAGGCTAACTGTCCATCAATAAATGAAAATGAACCATTGGACTTGGTTATGCTTCAGAGGATGGTAGCTGAGAGTGATGCTCGTGCTAACTGGAGCACAGTAACAATGAAGTTAATTCATTCTACCCACTAATATCTGATAAAAAATGACTTTTAGATCAAACTTTTGAGTCACCATGACTTATCATTTGTGTTCTTTTTTTAGGATTTGATCAATACTTGCAATAAAGTCATGCAGTCAGCCAATCGTGATAAGCAGTGTTTTTTCCATCTGGTTCAGCAAATCGAAGAAATCATTAAAATTGCGGTCCTCCTGCAGGAAGATATGAAGTCTCACAACCAGGTTTCTTCAGAGATTAGTTAATACAGTTCTAAATTACTTGTGAGGATCACTTGAGATAATGTTTTTTAACAAAAAAGTTCACAGTATATATAGCCAGCCTGTTTCCCTGCCTGTCTTACAAATAATGTTCTCTCAAGTAAAAACATTTAAGTAAAGTGACTGTAGACCAGAGTATGTTAAGAAAGTCTGAAATGATGAAGCACATATGGCATTAATATTAGGCTACCTAGTGGCATTTACTGGAGGGAAAACTCCAATGTCATGTATATATCTGTTCCTTTTGTCTTGCTCATTCTGCAAATCAAATATGAAGTAAGGAGTCAAGTCTTGTTTGGTTATCTTTTATTATGCAGTAAGCAGTTTGTTCATGTAGGGATTAGAAAACTAAACTGGTATTTTAAGCTGTTTTATAGCTTAATAACAAATACAACAAAAATATTGTAATATAATTTAGCTTAAACTTAGTACCCACAGTACAAAGTAGGCTAGAGAATGTTGGGAAAGGAGGTTTGAAATGTGTGTAGACTAATGATTAGGCTTCTCTAATTACCCTATTAACATAGGCCTACAGATTCATGTCATGTGTACAGAGGCCTGATATTATTGGGGGCCAAGCAGCGAAGCTGCAGGGCAACCCTTAGTGATTCTATCTTTTCTTCCCTATTATTATTACGCTTCCGCCATTGAAGTCTATGGCAGCCTATAGAACCGACTGGTGAAAAGTTGTGAAATTTGGCACACTGATTGGGGACAGGCCAATAATTAATGGCACCAAGTTTCATGCCGGCACCTCCAGCGCTCTAGCGCCACCAACAGGCCAAATTTGGACGATGCTCACGGCCGCGTAACTTTTGACTCGTATGCCCAATTGCCAAAAAATGAGGTACCTTTGGAATCCTTGGACCAAGCCGAGTTCAACGCACCCTATGACGTCAATTTCCGCCATGATGGATTTTCTGCCATTTTGGATTTTGTCAAAACCTTTAAAAGTTTCACGCCTCACATAGTTTGTCCGATTTTCACGAAACTTAGCACATAACACCTTCAGACCAAGCCGCACAAAAGTTATCGATTTTCATCTTCGGAACTAAAACTGTTTGCCCGTAACAGCCAAACGAAATATGCGGCGAAGCCGCCAAACAGGAAGTGAGCTCATATCTCAGCAACCCATTCATCTATCATAACCAAACTTAGTCCATGGACTCAGGACCCAATCAGGGGGACGCTCAAGAAATCTGGTGACCTTTGACCTCTAGGGGCGCTGTAATTAAGAAACATGCCTTTTGGCCTGTAGCATCAGTTGTGCTTAGAATTAAAACGCACTAGTGGTGTCTGGTACTACTGTTGATGGTCCTTAGGCCGACCCAGGCCAACTTGTGATGTCATCGTAATTGATTCGGCCGCCATATTGGATTTAATCAAAAACACGAACAAGTTTTCACAGTTCACAAATTTCATCTGATTTTCACCAAAATTGGCACAGACCATCCTCAGACCATGCCTTATGACTGCCTAATTTTTCTGGAATTATTGACAGAAGCATTGGCCCGTAACGGGCAATCGAAATTTGCGGTGAAGCCGCCAAACAGGAAGTGAGCTCATATCTCAGCAACGCTTTCATGTATCAACACCAATCGTAGTACATGCACCTTTGAGCCCATCTGGAGGACACTCAAGAAATCTGGTGACCTTTGACCTCTAGGGGGCTCTGTAATTGACAAAAATGCATTTTGGCCAGTAGTTGCTAATGTGCATTATTCTGCAATGGAAGTCAATGGCAGCCCATAGAACCGTCTGGTAAAAAGTTGTACAATTTTGCACACTGATTGGGGACAGCCCAATAATTAATTTCACCCAAGTTTCATGCCGGCACCTCAAACGCAGTAGCGCCACCAACAGGCCAAAGTTGGACGTGTGTTCACAGACGTAACTTTTGACCCGTTGACCCGAATGTCAGAATGAGATCATTGGAATCCTTGGGCCAAACCGAGTTCAACACACCCAATGACATTAATTTTTGACCACTATGTTTAAATCACAGCAAGTGTGATCATATCTCAGTCAATCTTTTATTTTTGATGAGAAACTGATGACAGCAAGTTCCATCCAGTTCATTCTAATGCGTGCGTGCAAGAGTGGGGGCGGGTGGGATGGGCAGGGGCGGTTGTGGCGGTGGGCTGGCTGGGGGAGGGGGCGGCGACACTCAGCCCTGGTTCAGCTCCACAAAATCAGTTATGTTTTGATGTAAAACTTGACCTTGTAACTCAGCCAATCTTGAGTTGTTTGGCATGGAACTTGCTGTGACTGCTTAAGGCTATATGTCTGATGCAACGGGATTGACTTACATGGCAAATCTGGTCTGCTGAACTACCTGCTTGGCCCCCTCATTGCTGCTTGCAGCTATATTTATTTATGGGTTTTGTTTGGGGTGGGGGTGGGGGGGTTTGAGGAACATGGGGGCCCATCAGGACTGCCTATGTAGGGGCCCAGGATCTTGTGCTACGCCCCTGCACATAATAGGACAGCAACCCATGAGTCCCATGCGTTTTCCCACCAGTGGAGCTGGTAGATCAAACTTTTGCCAACTTAAGGAGTAATGGTTGCACAATGGCTGCAACATTTGCAGACTGATTTTGAGTTTCCTTTTAAAAAGGTGTAACTGCATAGCAAGTTTGTCCTCCTGTGCTCACCTCCTTTCCCCTCTGTCACACCCCAGAAGGTTGATAAAATAGTCTTGGGTGGCGACAGGTCAGGTAACTCCTCCCAAACAGCTGATCCATCTAACCAATAACTGATTAAATTCTGGTAGTCCTGGTCAAAAAATATTAGTACCCTAGTCAGTCATGATCCCATAACATACACTGACAAAATTTGTACTTCAGGGGGGAAATTGACCCCTTTTTTCTGAGAGTGCATGCACACTTTGAAATAATAACAATGGTCCAATATCAGGACAGTTGGCATTACATTATTTGTGATATATCACCAGTTTCATGGTCTGAGAGGAAAATGTTTTTCCAACATTGTTATTGACTCACTTCGTTGTCGATTGTGAGTCCTACTTCCAAATATTTCCTGTCATTTCTGTTTTGACTGTAAACTGAGGGGATCTGGCATACCCCAGTGCCCAGGGTGAATAAAAAGCTTTTAGAAATAGGACACCTAGATAGTGTGAATTCAAGCCTTATAAGATATATTCTCTTTAGCAATGATAGTTGCAGTACAAATTTGTGTCAGCATTGTTAACTGAGAAAACAGATTAATTAAAACAGAAATGCCTTTGCACTTTCTCTCTCTCTCTTTATGTGTGTGTCTGTGTGTTCAGGTAGCCCCTTTTTAATGAGCTTAGCTTTGTTCAAATATTCACATTCTTTGAATGAACAAAAAGGCTGGCACTAAATTCCACAGGGTAAAGTCCAGATTTGCTTTTAAGTTGTTTTTCATGTCAAGAATGAACCTTATTTTTAGGTTTATTCCCTCAAGATTTTATAATGACAAACAGCATCATCTAGAAACCAGCAGCAAGAAGGCCTATAATAGGTATATACATCACCTATTATATGTATCTATGTATATATGTATTACTCTGTTTGGGTCTCTGACTACATGTGATTCAATAAGACTATTTATTTTTTCAATTTTGTGGACTCACATGGAAGGACTCACAGACTGTTGACCCACTAACATGTAACCCATCACTCTCATTCTTCCACTCAAGAGTATAGACATAATACTGACAAAAATGACTAATGATTCTCACAATAATGACAATGCCTAGCCCCTCCACAACAAAACACTAAAATCACTCTATAAATAAAATTGTGATCGTCATGGATTTGTGTGTTATCTGATATAAGAACTGTGGGCTGCGTCTTTGTCAGTAGCAGAATTATGATTAAAACATATGGCAATAAATTTGCCTCGGCGGCAGTGCAGGAATCTTTGAGTTGAGAGCTGATGTTTAGTATATGAAGTAAAACAGACGTTCTGTACACCAGAATGTCCTGATCACTGACAAAATACTTAAAGGAGCCTTATTCTCGCTTTTTGCTCGCAGTTTTTGCTACAAAGCTCCCCCTACAGTTTTGGAGTAGATACGTTCAACACCCCTCGCTCAGTCTGCCTTTTCCACTTTCTCTGTTCCTCCGACAACGGTTTTCTCGCTGCCTCTTTCACCAGCTCTGCCATGACGAATATCTGAGAAACTCCATCACTACCTTGTTATAGCCGGTGCCTGGCTAATGCCTGGGTGTATGTGTGTAGTGCCGCAAAGTAATTTGTTACCTTGCGAGACCTGAGAAAAATGTGCTACTACTGGAAGAAACTGGAATCCATGCATTTCCACTGAATTATTTTTGGAATCTGATCCATCATACCTGTTCATTCTTACTTGTCATTTCGACTTATCGGTGACTAAATTCAAGATGGCTGCAAACGCTAAACTTGGTGAAGATAGTCTGCATAAATCGTCTTGTAAGTAAACTACCAGTGCTTTTTCAAAGTTCTCAATGTCTAGTTTTAAATGTCAGGGCCCTCGGAAGTCTACCAATGAAGTGTGGAGATACATTGAGCCTCGTAAATGGGTGTAAAACAGTGATTCATTTGCATGGCTAGCCCGATGCCGAAGCACCACCATTGAAAAAGCTGTTGGTAGCATCGGCTAACTAGCACCAGATTTTGGAGTGCAGGGGACAAGCCGAGATGGGCGATGAGACATACGTTCACTCTCGGCATCACGTTTCAACACACTTTAGGTCAATATCACACCGGAATTCTCCTTTAAGACGAACATAACACGTTTTGGAATCTTGGCCGCAAGACAAGTGCAGGCAGTGATTAGGTGCAAGCAGCCCATTAGGGCATAGGCCTAGTTTCTATGGAAATGTGATGCCAGTGTAACAGGGTGGTACATAGGAAGGGGCCAATCACAGTAGCCTGACTACGCCACCCTGAGGCCTAATGAATCAGGGAATCTTTAAGATATCGTACCTCTAAACCGAGACTGCTCGTTCAGGTTTGAATATTACACAAGGAGACATGAATTCCAGCAAAGCAAAAGATTTATTAATACACAAGGTTGGAAGTGGCGATCTGAGGGTGGTAACTATGGAAATCCACACAAATATCATGCAGGAATCATAAAAGGTTCACCTGTTACACAGCAAAGGCACACAGCAAAGCTATAAGCAGCACACCAGAAATACCACACGTGCGCTTAGACTAGACCTCCCTCAGAGCCACCTCCCTACTAAATAAACATAAAAAAGTTACACAAACAAAAGGACAAGACAAGCAAAACAAAAAAATACAAACATAACGAATAACCAAAGCAAAACCAAGACAACAGCACGACCCATGTTACCCCACCAGCACGACTGTGCTGCCTAAAAGAACAGAACACAGAATATTAAACAAAGCACCACATACATAACAGACAACCGACAAATGTCCACAGAGAAACAGCATACCTGAGGGTAGCACAGACAGCGGCTACCAGTGCAGCCTACATTGCTACTGGCAGCTGCCGCTCTTAAGTAGCGCTCCACTGGTGCCAGATTGATTAATTGCCTATGCCCCACCCCCTTCATTAGCACTGGCAGGTGCTATTGGAAATAGCAGACAGAGAAGTTCTACCTGCTACACCAGGGGGGTATTCCATCAACCTCGCTAAAGGCCAAACCTGGCTTATTTCGATAAGTCTCGCTAATTTTAGTGAGAAGTCCGTTCCATGAGGTTAACGTGAATTACAGCTTGGTAACCATGGGAATTTATGCCACAGAACTAACCTGCTCCATAGCAGGTTAACGTTCAAGCTAAATTAAGCTGTGTTGCAAAAAAAAAACAATCAGTCGGAAAACGAGTCCAAAAAGATGGTTCCGTCAACCTGTGCTCTCGTCACCTGTAGCCTACAACTTCAAAAGTAGAAGTAGGCCTATAGAAATGTTTTTTTCCGACAGTGCACCAAGCATGGATTTACACATTCACTACCTCCAAAGAATGTATGAAGATTATACGATTAAACATGTTTTAACTTAACATGCGTGTGGTTCTAGAAATCGTGCTACTCTGCGACACTTACGTTTGGTGGTGGTGTAACGTGCAGCGAGACGGTATAGGAAAGGAGTGCCATTCTTGCGTGTTCGCAGGTTCGCTTCCCATCCGATGTATTAAGGCTACGTTGTTTATCACCTTGATGATGGCATTTTTAGTTATAATCTTTGATGAAAGACATATGTCTACTGCTGATAAAGGGTCATGCACATTTGGTAGGCTGTTCAGTGACATATTATATCTGATGCAAGCCAAAGGATAATTATTCTGTAGCCTAGGCAGCGAATAATTAAAACTGCTTCATGTGTCGACGATTGTTCATGAATGTCAAATCAACTGTGTGCCACACAGATCAAAAACTAGGCATAAATTGAATTGAAAGCCATTGCATTTCCGATCATTTTATTTCAAACACTTTGGGACTTATGGGAGACAGGCTATTATGTTGATACTAATTTATTTTATGACCACCTACACCTAGACAATAATTTGGAGTGAACTATTTTAATATAAGAACGTAGGCTATAGATAGTTTTGAATATATGGCAAAGTTTATACTATTTATTCATTCACAAGCATATAGTCTATGTGTTCAAGAGTGAAGCCAATCAAACTCGCAATTGATTTCAAACCATTAGCATTGTTGTTTTAAATGTATGCTTTGATTATTCTCCAATTTCTGTAGGCAATCAATTTTTTTCTCTCGATGTTAAATTTGATGACTTTCGATGAAAATCGTGTAGATGGCGCTTGCCTATCGAACAGAAATCATCTAGTATTGTCTTAATTTTACGACATATATCGTCTTTTCGTCAATCTACTGTTTTGGTCTACTTTTCTACCTCGTGCACGAGCAGAGATGAAGCTGAACTAAACCTCGCTTGAATAAACCAGGCCAAGATGCGCTAGCTTGAGTTAATGGAGCGGCTTCAGCCCCAAGTGAAAGTCTACGCTAGTTCAAGCCAGGCTATTTCTGTTAAGCGCCGCCTTCATTAGCGAGGTTGATGGAATACCCCCCTGGGCTGCACAGAGACCTTTTATTTTTAGTGTACTCACGAAATGGGTAGCTAGCCGGCATGAGGAGAAGATGATTGCTGAATGTGACCAAAAATGTTATGGTCTTGAAATTGCGTAAAATCCCTGTTGAATTTTATTCAAACAGCTTTTGAAATATCATGTCACCCAGATAGCAAGGTGACATTGATATGATGTTGATTTTCCATCCAAATCATCATTTTGGTTGAGATTGAAATCTCAATGGTAAATAGACATTGAATCAGCATTACAATCCTGACAAAAACCCGACAGTGCATGAATATCGATAAGAGAGATATCGAAACAACATTGGTTTATAGTTTATGTTGCCATGTCGATAGAGCATCGATACATAGTTCACTAAAAGATATTGAAAAGTCATGGATTTGTGGTTGACTGGGAAATCTTAGCGTGGTGATTGAAAAGTAGTGGATTTATAGTTGACCCGCGCAACGACGTTTGAACTGTCCATTTCATTTTCAGCAACAGTTCAGTCAGACCAGCGGGGTGTTCAGCTCTCTGTCAAGTTCCTCCTCCTTAATGGTAAGCAAGCATTTATTTATCAAGCGATAATGTTTTATTGTAAAAGTGTACTACATTAAATTCGGTCATGTTTACAGTCTATGTACATCGTACTGTCAGATTTACAAACTGATTCAAATGCTAGGCTAGCTAAATTTACTTATCAAATTAATGTTTAGGCTAACTTATGTTATGGCAGTTCATCATAATGTTAGGTTAGCGTTACTCGGCAGTCTGATTTATAATTAGGTCCTACCTTTGTTGTCAGTAAGTTACAGTTTATTATACACATGATAATAAAATATGAAGTAGTGCTAGGCCTACGGTAGCGTTAGCTTCTAGGCTGTCAAAATTATAGGCTGAAGATGTGCTGCTGGTTTACGTGGAGATTTAGCTAACATTTATGTAACTCCTGGTGATCATATTTTTGTGAGTTTAATAGGCTAACTTTAGCAGTACTGATATAAGTCAACTTTAAGTCATATCTGACTAGACTGCTATCATTAACCGTTCATTGGGCAGCAAAAGTGTTGGACGAACAGAGCTGCCCGAATGGCTGGTGCTGCTAGCAAACCGCGGCATGTTCAATGAGCTCACCCAGCTTGCGAAACTGAATTATTCTAACACTATCTTCAGCCTGGCATTTTGACAGCAAACTCAACAAACATATAGAATATATATTCTAAGTTTCAATTATAAGTAGCCTTCAGTTTAACATATTTATCTAACACTGTCTATCTCTTTTTCTTCTGTTTCTGTTAGGTGCCACTTCACTCTGCTACTGGATGGTGGAGGGCTAACTGCGAACGGGTGGTCTATGAATGCTATACTGAATGGATGGCAGGGAAGCACAACACACGCGTGAATTTCTAAATGAAGAAGAGTTAATAAATGCACTTGATTTTCAAACTGATAAGTTGTCTGGTTATTTATGCACGATTGTGTAGCCTAAACCAGCCATACTAGGCCTAGTCAAATTTATCCTGGCTGTATATAAAGCAGGATGTGAATTTCCCAATATTTTTCCAGATTAAAAGTGGTTTACTGAGGTTTAATATCAATTGAAATACCATTGAAATCGCATTGATCTTTAGTTTGGTTGTAATTTCAACGTTGTTTCAATATTCATTTTAATTGAAATACCATTGAAATTCCGTTGATCTGTAGTTGGAATTTCAACATTGCTTCATTATTAATAGAGGGTGCAAAATGTTATAGGATCAATGTTGAAGTGCGACGTTGACTCAATGATTTTAACATTGACAAAATAATGTTGATTTAACATAGATTCAATGAGTAATTGCTATCTGGGCACTTTCTGCCACTGATGTTTAAAATCTAAAATCCATGACATGGCACTTAATGGGGGTGCTAAATTTCAGAACTTTGCATGTTGTTTTATAGGTTTTTACAGAAAATGCAATATAGTATAAAAGTAAGATTAATATGGAAGAAACACAATGGGTTCCTACTCAGCTTGGCTGCTTGGACCCCAATGTACGAAAACGTACAGTCACAATTGGGTGCGTAAGCAGCATCACTGCTTGTTCCATAATACGAAAGTAACACAATTGTTTTCCTTAGCAGTTTCACTCCTTGGCCCCCAATAATAAGTATTGTCCCGAACCAGCTTTACGGCTTGGTCCCCAAATAGGCCCTAGAGAAGGTTAAAAACACAGATTAGTCTCTAATTAGCCCACAGTTCTTATAGTGGCAAGGTTGACAATATTTAAAAATAGTTACATTTGGTAGAAAAAAATAGCCTATAAAGTTAAACCCAATAATGTAGGCTAATAAGCTTCCATTAATGGAATAAATACATGGCAAGTTATATCAGGTTTGATTACATTTTTGATGGAGGAGATTTTTTATTAGGCTACATTATTGGGAGTTTCTACAGCAGGAACCAAACGCTTGTCAGCCTAGAGGGCTAACATCCCCACCAAGTTATATGTGCTCAAGTGTTGTGAGGTCCGACAAAAAAAACCCTCTTACAAAACATACATGCGCTATACTAGTGGCAGTCATTAACATTATTAACCCTTGAAAGGTGTTTATATTTCTGTTACACAGCCAGCCATGTTCCCTGGTCTGGTGGACCCACCACATTATTAGGCTAATTAATTGGGGGCCAAGCAGCGAAGCTGCGTGGCAACCCATAGTGATTCTAGCTTTTCCTATTATTTATGACCGCTGCTAGCGAAGCTAGCGAAGCGGTCATATAGGGATTGTCAAAGTTTTTTTTTTTTTTTTTTTTTTCCCGTCATCTACTTCCTGAATTTTTGGTCAACGATACCCGGGACACCGACCTTTTTTTCCCCCCGTCATCTACTTCCTGAATTTTTGGACACCGAACCACCGGGGCACATGAAATTTGGATTTGGTGGGTATATAGCCCCACTAGACTTTTACGGAAAAATCTCGTTTCGTCCCTGGGGGCCATCTGAGGATGTTTATCGGACATGCTTGGTTTTTGCTGCAGGTACCTTAATCTTATAGTATCAATAGGACCTAGGTAATGTTACCGTTAGCGTTGGTTGAGTGATGGAGGCCAATTTGATTGATTGCATTTGTAAAAAACTATAAATGCGGTGATACCAAGCAAATTGATAGCAGCACTGTAATTGTATCTTTCGACTCATTTGCTGCACGTGCTACAAAAATCATTCTGTGCAACGGAAGATTTACCAACGTTACACCGGTCTGATACAGTTTTGCCTATACATGCGTAAGACTGAGACGCCTGTTTATTTTGTTTTAAGTGCGTGCAGGGTGTGAGAGGGGAATCAATGTGCTTTGATCCCAGCTTGGTAGTTGTAGTCTGTGAAATTAAAAGTATGTGTGCGTGAAGTATCCAAACAATGACACCTTCATTTCATTATGGCTGCTTTAGCAACACACCTTAAGCTACTGTGTAGTGGGTCCCATTTAGAAGTGGCTCCTTCATTCGCGCTTTCCTTGACTCATGGAGCTGCGTGAATTTTATTACAACTTTTCGCCCGCGATATGGCAGTTTAAGTTAAACTTGATACTGTAAGGCGTAAGCCATTGGTTTCAAAGGAGATTTTATTTTGTAAAGCCAGCATAGCCTATTGACAATTTATGTTGTAAATAGGCCTACCATATAAGCCTACCTGTAGCTTAGGGAAGCTAACAGCTTTCTATTAGGATCTAGTTTGTTAGTTACAGTCATATAGGTTTAGTCAGATTTTTTGTTTTTTCTTTTTCGTATGCCCAAATTTCCGTCAATGATTCCCGGGACACTGAAAGACCGGGGTACACGAAACTTGGTGTGCATGCAACCCCACATGGATAGCATGGAACCATCGTTTTTTCGTTTTGATCTGTAGCCCCCTCGCTGGACTGGACCCCGCGAAAGGAGGGTAGGGCAGACACAGTTTTCTGTGAATATCTCGAAAACCGTAGGGTTTAGGAGGACCAATTATTTTTTGTATGTTGATCTCAAGGGGCCATGTCAACCCATTCCATAACCACTAATTTCATGTATAGCGCCACCTAGTTAAACACAAAAAAGTAAAAATGAGGTGTTGTAATTGAAGGTATCTGTGACCTAACATAGTCAAAACTGCACGAAATTGGAAGTGTAGGATCATTATGACACCCTCTGTATGCACGCCAAGTTTTGTGGAATTCCGTTCATGGGGGGCCACACAATAAATTAATTTATGTTACTATACACCAACTGGCCTGTAGGTGGCTGGAGACAGTTTTCTGTGAATATCTCGAGAACCGTAGGGCCTAGGAGGTCCACCTTTTTTATGTATGTTGGTCTTAAGGGGGCATGTCAACCCATCCCATTACCACTTATTTCATGTATAGCGCCACCTAGTTAAAAATTCAAAAGCAAAAAATTAGGTGTTTTCATCACAATATCTCTGGCTGACAAGGTCAAAACTGCACGAAATTAAAAGTGTAGGATCATTATGACACCCTCCGAATGCATGCCAAGTTTTGTGTACTTTCATTCATGGGGGGCCTTACAATAAAATAATTTATGTGTACATTTAGTGGCGTACACCAACAAGGATTCGGGACACTGAAAGACCGGGTACACAAAACTTGGTGGGCATGTACCCCACATGGATAGCATGGAATCGTCATTTTTCGTTTTGATCTGTAGCCCCGGCTGGACTGGACCCCCGAAAGGAGGGTGGGGCAGACACAGTTCTCTGTGAATATCTTGAGAGGGCCTGGATGACCATTTTTGTATGTTTGATATTATTTCATGTTAACCCATTTCATGTGCACAAACAGATACACACACACACACACATACATTCACAGTAATCATCATTATGACACATACTCACACAGTAGACATATGTATGCTTACATGCACAGGCACATCGCAGGCACACACACACCCACACACACACACACACACACACACACACACACACACACACACACACACACACACACACCCACACACATAACATAAACATAACACAAACAATCAAGAATTTCTCAGAATTATGAACAGGCAAGATGGAGGTGGGGTTGTATAAAATGAATTTTACATGTGAAATCTATGAACTAATCATGTTTTGGTACTTGTTGTCTAGCAGACCTACTTAATAAAAGCTTAACTCGTGTCACACTGTTCGCCAGCAGCAACATCTTATTTGTTTTCAAGTAGCAGGGAATTCAAGCCAAACCGTTGCAACTCTGCCATCAATCATTATGTTAAGCCCACCTAACGACTCTATACACGATTTCATTGGCCTGATTAAGTTTCGATTTCTGGAGCTCACAAGCCAAAGGAGAGTTGCTAGACTAGCCCTGGCAGCAAATGTAATTTGCGGCCGCTAGGGGCGCGTCTAGATTTCTAGGCTACTTTTCAGCACCAGTAGGCTAATTTCCAGTACCTCTCCTAATTTCTGTGCAGCCGCACACACACACTCAGGCATGCCAAACAAGCATACACAAAAGTTTCAAGAGTGGGGGATGGAGTAAAATATGGAGACAAATTGAAGTGTAATTTATTTTCGCGGAACGGATGTACAGGACTGAGCGGCGGTCATATTTTGTATCGCTATGCGGTACATCTAGTTATTTAACATCTTTCCTCTGCCATTGAAGTCAATGGCAGCCCATAGAACTGTCTGGTGAAAAGTTGTGAAATTTGGCACACTTATTCTACTCATAGCACTGATCACTTTCACCAATGTACAGACCCCAGACCCCAAAACTCTAGCGCCACCAACAGGTCAAAACTCATCAATTTTTAACAACATTAATGCAAGTAGCTCCGCAATACTTGGACCTATGAAGCTGAAACTTGAGCTGATTAAGGCAAAAGGTACGGCCCCACCCACCAATTTCTAACACTTTGCCATGCTTGCTGTAGCGCCACCAACAGGCCAAGGTGCAAACTTTCCAAAAGTTTCACGGGTCTCAAATTTTGTCCGTTTCTCACGAAACTTGACACACATGATCTTCAGACCAAGCCTCACAAAAGTTAGAAGTCAGATTTTTCAATGTCAAAAGTGTCGGCAGGTGAGAGCCAATCAAATATGGCGGCGAAGCCGCCACACAGGAAGTCAGCTCATATCTCTTCAGTGCCTTGACTTATAAATTCCAAACTTGGCACATGCCATCAGGGCATGGCCCTGACCACCTTACACCAAGCATTACATGCCACTAAGTCTTACCCTCTAGCGCCACCAACAGTTCAAATTTTTGAAAGCAAGAAAACCTTCAGAGACCAGACACTTTAACCGATCTTGACAAGAATTGGCACATATGATCTTTAGACAAAGCCCAACAAAAGTTACTGGTCAGATTTTTGACCACTAGGGCGGCGCTAGAGAAACAGGAAATGAACTTGCATGTCAGCAACCCTTTCACAAATCCGAACCAAATTTGGTAGGAGGCGTCAGGGCATGGCGATGATCACGAACACCAATTTCTACACCTTTGGGTCTAAGCCTCTAGCGCCACCAACAGGTCAAAATTTGGTACATGGACTTGGGACACCATCCTGAGGACACGGAAAAACCTTTCGACTTTCGACCACTAGGGGGGCACTAAAGTTACAGGAAATGAGCTAATATCTTGGCAAGGCTTTCAGATATCGGAAGCAAACTTGGATGGAGCAAACTTGGTTCATGGACTCTCGGACCACATCCTAAGGGACCCATCACAATAAATTTAGTCACCATTGACCACAAGGGGTGCTATAATTAGCCACACTTTCTCGTTATCGACACCAAACTTGGTACGTGGGCTTCGGGACCACATCCTGAGGGCCTTAAAATAAATTTTGTCACCAGTGACCACAAGGGGCGCTATAAGTAGCCACACTTTCTCGTATCGACACCAAACTTAGTACGTAGACTCGGGACCACATCCTGAGGAGGCACAATAAATTTAGTCACCGTTGACCACAAGGTGCACTATAATTAGCCACACTTTCTCGTATCAACACCAAACTTAGCACGTAGACTCGGGACCACATCCTGAGGAGGCACAGTACATATAGTAATGTTTGACCACTAGGGCGGCGCTAGAGGAACAGGAAGGGCTGATGCATGTCAGTTGCAGTGCAGTGCAGTTCAGAGACCCTGGGCAATGGGCAAGTGGTGCAGTAGAGACCTTTAGGCAATTGGCAGGCGAAGCAGTTGAGACCTCGGCAATGTCAAATTTATCTGCCATCTCGACGGCTCTATCTGCAAAGAGCTTGGCCCCCTCATTGCTGCTTGGCAGCTATATTTATTACAGTGCATGCAAATGCACTGTATTGTTATTCCACGGGCTTCTTCCGACTTATTATTATTCTTCCAGGCCCTAATTTGACTCGAACCGCTTATCGTAGAAACTTGGTTCAAACTTTGACATGTAGCTCTTGAACCAAATTTTCGTTCTATGACTTTTCATATTTCTATGACTTTTACTTTTTAAGATATTAAATAAAAACTAAACTTTAAAATTCTCCATAGACTTAACATGGCTTTATGACATCATAATTGGCAAGGCTTTCAGATATCGGAAGCAAACTTTTGTGAGACTTATAGGAAATAGAATGCAATCAACTGCACCTGTGCTCTCTCACTGACTGCCTGCAGCAACTTCAATGGAACCTCTTCTCTGTGTCCCTCTCCATTCAACTGAATAGCTCACTTCTCATCCCAACTTTCTTTCACTTCCTTTTCTTTACTTTCTCTCACTTTCTCTGTCTATCTCTCTATTTCTCCCAATTTCAATAACTTTTAACTATTCTTTTTTACTATTTACACATTTTATAGCATGGTAACCACTATAATGATCCTAGCAACAGCTTAGCAACCACCTTAAATACCCTAGCAACAACCTAGCAACCACTTTTATAGCATAGCAACCACTATCATTATCCTAGCAACAGCCTAGCAACCACCTTAAATGCCCTAGCAACAACCTAGCAACCACTTTTATAGCATAGCAACCACTATCATTATCCTAGCAACAGCCTAGCAACCACCTTAAATGCCCTAGCAACAACCTAGCAACCACTTTTATAGCATAGCAGCCACTAAAATTACCCTAGCAACAGCCTAGCAACCACCTAAAGTACCCTAGCAACAACCTAGCAACCACCTAGCAACCACTTTTATAGCATAGCAACCACTTAAGTACCCTAGGAACAACCTAGCAACCTCCTTAAGTACCCTAGCAACAACCTAGCAACCACTTTTATAGCATAGCAACCACTATAATTACCTTAGCAACAGCCTAGCAACCACCTTAACTACCCTAGCAACAACCTAGCAACCACCTAGCAACCACTTGTATAGCATAGCAACCACTATAATTACCCTAGCAACAGCCTAGCAACCACTTTATAGCATAGCAACCACTATAATTACCCTAGCAACCAACCCAGCAACAACTTTGCATGCACTGTATTTCCTTCAGGAAATGCTTTTCTAGTTATTATTATTATTATTATTATTATTATTATTTAAGAGAATTTTAAGACACCCAAAGGTCGCTTCACAAAAGTAGTTTAAAAATACAGACAAAACAAAAAATAGCCAGATAACAGACAGAGTGGCGTACACACACAGTTACTGTAGGCTCAGTAGACATCTGGTTAATTTGCCATTTATGATGATCATATGATCATTTTCGTTTTTTGTGAGAAAACAAGGACATTTTATTATAAAAGGTTAAAAAACAGAAACAAGATTTTTTATCAATATTGGTGCTTATTTCTTAGAACTTAATCAGAACATGTGAAAGTGCTTGAAATGTAACAATTTTGTAATTTTGTGTGGGAATAGCAGGTGCAGAAAGACAATTCCCGCACACAGACACCTAGGCTACACTCTGACACTCAGCACTCAGACTATTGACTCACAGACACAGACAGAGACGCTCAGACACAAACACACACACTCACACACACACACACACACAGCAGGTCCAGTTATGGAGGATGGCACAGTTAAGGTACACCTACAATTATTAGGCCTACACTCAATTATAGGTAATAGTTATGTGGGTGTGTGTAGCCTACCGTCTACCGTGCGCATTGAAAATAAGTTATCTTTTATGTTCTTCACCGAAAATGAGCTAAAGCCAATGAGTTTGAGTCATATAGGCTACCATCATTTTTCTTTTAGCAAACATTATAACGGGTCCCATGCACAGACACGAACACCTTACAAGGGTTAAACGTTTCACCCACAATCACACGGCCGGGGCAGTTTGGTAAAAAAAAAAAAAACGGAAATACATATTTGGTAAGCATTCATCCTGTTGCAGCCACTGGTGGAGGGATTGAGGCTTTACTGGAAGGTTACGCCTCTTTTACACAACGTGAACTCATTCTTCTCTCGACTCAGCTAGTGACAGCACGTTCGTACGACTCCTGCGTTCTTGGCACCAAGCCTTATGGCACTAACGGCTCATTTTCTTTCTTATACCGGTGGCCCCACTACTCTTTAAAAATTCCGCCGAAAAAGAGAAGACGATTTTCCAAAACATTTTGGCCGTTATCTCACGTAAGTATCGTCTAAGGATCTCATCTTGCGTTTCGTCCATGTAAGCGAAGGTTGCTGGAGGGAACGTTCTTACAACATGGCGGACAGAATTACATGAACTAGCGTAAGGTAGTGATGGTAAGCCTAAGGGGTGCTAAGACTGGTTATGTTTTGTGTACCATCTGTTATATTACATTTCAGCTATGCATTGAGATTAGACTGTTGTGTTGTTATTTCACCATGATCAGTACTTTTTTAGCTTTAGTCGTTTGTTTCATACAGTCGTGATGATTTCATAGTGATCAAGCTGTTAGCGATCGCTAACATTAGTTAGCAACAGTAGCTTAGACTAGCTGCTAGCCTATGAATGGCCTCTCCGAATCGTTGCCAACACATTTCTGTTTGATTGATTCGGTGTGGCAAATCCGGGTTACTTGCTTTGAGTTCATGGAAATGGAAATGCAGCTAGTTGTTTTGGTATTCGGATTAAACAATACTTAGTCAGTATGTTGACGTTATGTTCATAACAGTCGCCTATTCATTCTAACTACTGGATGGTGGCTATCTGACATTAGCTATCTGGAGTTGTAATGTTCCATGAAGATATTTCTTCTACCGCCGAAATGCTGTCATGAACTTGCATTTGTCTAATTGTGATATGACATCAACATTTGCACAGAAATCCATTTTGAAAACGTGTGGGTCCTCTATTTAGTAACGTTTCGTGTTCTTAATTTATTGTAACGTTAGTAGGCTTCTTTAAATGTGTGATTGTTGGTTAGCCTGTCTGCCCTTGTGTTGTATTAGCTTACATTCCCTTGATTTACTTTTCTAAATGTTTGCCTCAGTCTCTGACACTGAATGACCAGCACCATCCCAGACCATTAATTTTTAAACCACAGCTCGCAAAGTTACTTAACTTATTGATTTGTGGCGCAGTACATTTAGATCAGACTGTGTCCTGGTTCTTAATGGGAACACAGTGTGTATATATATATATATATATATACTGTAGTAATGTGCCAGTTGGTGTTCATTTTATCTACTGGTCATCTCAGTATTTCAGACTTGACAAGAACAAGTTTGTATACAAATCTAGATTGTTGTTCATGCCGTCAGTGTAGATAAAGGGACTACAAGCTGCTTCTTGGTTTGCACATTGCTTGACTTAAAGTGCTGAAGTTGTTTATGTTTGGCTTCCAACAGGGCTCCATTCTCTCTGTACAAGTGTATAAGCGCTACCCAGAAGGCCTAGGGGAAGTCCTCTACCGCGAGCAGTTTGATTTCAACGCCGAGCCACCTTGGGATCCTAGCTGATAGCGGGAGAGGGCCATCTCCCAACTTGTCCATGTATGTAGTTTTTTATACTCTTGTCATATGGCAAGGATAGTAATTTTCCATGTGTCTATAGATCACTGTGGTGTACATATATTCATTATTTGACCACTGGAAACTAGTGAGGGAATTTGCAGAAAAAAATAGATTATGTAATTTTAATTAAGACACCCCCACCCCCCACGCTTGGAGCTTTTTTTACTCTCGCAATGGACTGGTAAGGCAAGTATGTAGCATAAACTGACGCGCTGCCTGGGGTATATAAGAGCATAATGGTAGCATAAACTGACGCGCTGCCTGGGGTATATAAGAGCATAATGCAAGTTAATTCCATCAAACACTCCATTGTGAGCTGCTGCCAGTGGGATTAGTTCTAATGGGGCAAAATAAACAGGCCCACCCATAAATGGTGCCCCCAAAGCCCATGTTTTCATAGGGGCCTTAGAGAGGCAAGGGTTGTCATCATAGTGATCATGTCATGTGATGTCAGTCCAAGTCTGTAACTTCAGGCAATTTAGTTGCTACTCTGTCTTTGTAAGTTTTGCCGAGAGATGCCATGTCTTAGTCTTAAATGCAACTTTTTGAAAGAGTAACAGTGTGAAATATGATTCAGTTGCCCAAGAGAATAATTTGTAATGGATTATCTGTTAATCAATCATCATGTAATACTAAGCCATGTAAAGTGAGTTTGGTGAGATCTTATTTCTAATATTGTTTGTTGTTGTATTTCCCCTCCTTCCTTTGGTACAGTTTGTTGCATATTTGTAGGACCCAGCAGGCTCGGTAAACTCTCTTTATGATTGTTGGATTTGCGGAATACGGTTGAGATGAAAGGATTTACAGATGAACCGAACTACACCATTGAACTATTGGCAGAAGGAACGACCCTTGAGGATGTCATCGACAACCACATTTATGAGCAAGCTTTGGTGAGAGAACGTCACATGCATGCACAAGCATTTAGTAGAACTAATCCATCAGACCTCTCTGGACTGCTGTGACATTGTTTATCATGTTATCTTACTGGGTGCAAGCCACATTCCACTAAATTGTGGAATTCCTCTCCGAGTTGGCAGAACATCCAGTGCCAAAGTGATGTCCAGTTTTCAGTGCTATACATGAAATGCATTGTATCAGCTTCATGTGAAAATAATTTGTAAGAGACCACAGACAAAACTAATTCTTCTTCCTTGCATGTTTTTTGTGTGACCTGCAGGCTGAAAAGAATGCATTTGTTGTGGCCGACCTTGGGGCCCTGATGCGACGGCACGTCCTGTGGCAGAACACCATGCCCCAGGTTCGGCCCTTCTACCCAGTCCGATGCAACAGCAGCCCCGCTGTTATTGAGGTCTTGGCTGCGCTTGGAGTCGGCTTCATATGCACAAATAAGGTGAGTCTGCCTAGTCTAGCATTTTCTTAGAAGACCAAACCAGAATGCATTGAAAATTTTGTCAGTGTTGGTAGAGTGTGTGCTTTTGGTATTACTCTCGGCCTTTAGCTTTTTGTTGGCCCTGTAGGGAATCAGACAGGGTGTGCATGCAATAGACTGAGACTTTTTTTGTGCTGTTGCTCTCCCCTCAGGCTGAGGCCGCACTAGTGTTGAACCATGAGGTCGCCCCTGAGAACATCATCCTGTCCGGTGCATGCAAACAACTCGCTCACCTCAAATACGCCGCCAAGAATGGAATCAATTACCTGGTGTGTGACAACGAGACTGAATTGTGCAAGATTGCCCGCTCTCACCCCAATGCCAAGTATGTATCTGACTGGTTCCTTCTGGATGTTTACAAATGTTGAACAGTCCTTTGTTTTGTCTCTTGACATGAACTTTAAGCTCTTAATTGAAAGCAAATCATATCTTCAGTATTTCTGTGAAGCACCTTCCAGTATTTCTTGCAGAAAGTATGTTTGCCAGACATAATTTCAAAATTGAACATGGAAGTTAAATGAGGAGTTTGCTGTAATTGGTTGTTATTGCTCTATAACAGGGTTTGTCGTTTGTTTTCAGGCTGCTACTGCAGGTCTCCACGAAGCCCCACACTGAAGAGGCCAGCATGTCTTTTGGCTGCTCCTTGAAGAGCTGTAGGCACCTGTTGGAAATGGCCAAAGAGCTAGGCGTGCAGGTGGTCGGAGTCACGTAAGTCACATCCATGGACTCCCTCTCTTCAGCAGCTTGAGCACTTCAAAATGTTGTTATGTTGTTTGATAAGAAAGACACAGTGGGTATATGGCATTTGAACTTTACTGAGAAATAAATATGGTATGCATTTGAGACCATTTGGAACATGGTATAAAAAAAAATCACATTAGAGTGTTGCCTCCCTTTTTTGAGTGAACCAAACTACTCTGACTGATTATGTTATAGAGGATTGACGATCAGGGCATTTAAACTCGCTTACTCCCACAACATTTTGAGATGAAGACTCTTATATCTTTGCTTCTATTTCAAGCTGTAAAAACTGATGAATAAACAAGTGTCTTTGTTTCTGTTCTTGCAGATTTCAGGTACCAGCTTCTTGCCAGGATCAACAGGACTACACCCATGCCCTGTCAGATGCCCGTTGCGTGTTTGACATGGGGGTGAGTGTACATACTCAAGGAACCCGGAGTGAATCTTCTTAAAGCATCTTGTGCTAATGGGTGTTTAGAACTGTAGAACTGTAATTGAAATTCACCATGCTCTGTAACAGAATGTAACAGAATTTCCATGCTGAATGTTCCAGAGATTCTCTCCTGGAAGTTGGACCTTAAACTTTTATTTTATTTTATTTTATTTCAGGAAGAGCTTGGCTTCGACATGAACATTCTGGATGTAGGTGGTGGCTTCAGTGTTTCTGAAACCCAGCTGAAACAGGTACTTAATACATTATTCAAGAGCTTTAGCACAATATTCTTTTTCCAGGCTTTGCCATGGAAGAGTACCCAGAGGTGTTAACAGTTCTTTCACAGATCTTACTCTTTATATTCTCAAATCCAGGTCCATGCTGCTATGAAACCCCTGCTGGAGGCATATTTCCCACCCATGTCTGGAGTGTGTGTCATTGCAGAACCTGGAAGCTTCTATGTGTCCTCCACTTTCACCCTGGCTGTCAATGTCATTGGCAAACAAGTGGTGGCGAGAGACCAGCAAAACCAGTTTGGGGGTAAATACTGCCCACTGTCTTATCAAAACTGTCATTTTTAGGGATTGAGGTTGGGATTCACACTAAAAGTGGAATGGAAGTGGACAATTATACCTAATGTGTGTAGAACCAGAACCCTTTTGTTGCCTTTGCCATTCCCTTTCACATTTTCCCCATAAAAAAACAATGTTATGATTCTTTTTTTGCAGACAAAGACAAATTGACCCCCAACGATGAGCCGGAATTCCTGTATTACATGAGCGAGGGCGTTTATGGATCGTTCGTGGGAAAATTACTGGGAGGCCCTGTTCCACACCCATCAGTGCATAAGGTGAGAGCCGCTTGTCAAATTCCAAGACGTTCAGAATTCACTTAAAGCAGTCATGGTATGTTGCCTCAGTGAATACAGCTGAAGGTGATGCACAAAGAATTACATCTCTAGATCATCTTTACAGGGTTCCCACGGGAATTTCTATGGTTATTAGCTTTACTGCTTGCTTGAGTAGCCCAACTATTCAATGCCTATTTATTTATCTCCCGCTCTAAAAAAGTAAAAGATCCTTGAACGCTACGCAGGTGCTTTGAAATCATTGGCCGGTATATTGTACTATTCATTATATAGTAAGTCATGGAAATTCAGGTTTTTTGTTAGGAAAAAGTCATGACGTTTTACATTTGACTTAGAGTGGGAACCCTGTCTTTATTATATATTTATCTGAAACCAGTGAAAACGGGTTCTCCTATCTACTTCTGCTTTCTGTAGATTTAGTCCCATGACTTATGTTTCATGTAGCTTAGTTACACTTGCACGTGCTCTCTGTTTTGGACTGTCACATTCATCCTGCAAGCAAGAATTGTAGTCACTAAATTGCTAATAAATCCAGTTAGCATTATCAGCACGCTGTGCAAATTTGTTCAAAACTGTTGCATTCAAGTTGACTGCTAAATTCTTATCATCTTAATCCCAATGTAAATGGAAAAAGTATTTTCCCAGACTCAAAAAGGCCTGTCCCAAGGAGAAAAGGGATCACTTTGTAACTTGTGAAAAACTTGTGTGGATACTGAACAGTCCAACCAGTAGACTATGATGAGGTAGCCAATTGTGTTACTTTGTTTACACTATTTCCAGGCTTCAGCCAATGCTGAAGCAGCAAGAGACCGGTAGAAAGAGCTGGAGCCTAATGTAGCTTAATAGTAACAGCACCTAGGCTACAATATCGGCAAAATGTGCGCTGTCAGCCTGTCATGAATGATCAGAAATATCAGAATTTATTTTTTCTTTTTATATCAGTAGTTTATATTAGAATATGAAAAAAAAATAATAATAATGTATAAATATTATAATAATATTATAGGCTAGTTAGCCCAATATAGCCCCCTTTAAAAAAAAAAAGTATTTAAAAAAAGAAGTCTTACATTTACAGTAATGTCAAAAAAAGTTGTATTCAGACAACTTTTACAGAGAACTTAATCAGTTCTAATGTGAATAAAAGATGAATTGCTCCTAAACTGACATGTCATTCCAAGACAAAAGCAATGACTTAGTCTTTAAGAAACTGTTAAGAAACTTAACAGGGCACAGTTTAACATGTAAAATGAACACTGTTCTCACAACATTAATTGGTTGATTAAACAAACTAACTAGCACAGTCTGCATGTAGCCTGGTTGCAGGTTAAAACATTTAAAATAAACTTTAAAATGCAAACCTAGTCTACCCTATTTTATTTGATGTTGGCCTGAAAAAGTGTCTGTCTCAAGCAAGTGTATTTATTATGACCGCCGCTAGCATAGCTGTAATATAGGGATTGTCAACGTTTTTGAAACTTAAACGCAGTTATACCGAGCAAATTGATAACAGCACTGTAATTGTCTCTTTCGACTGTCATCCCATTCTTTTCTGACCAAACTGACCAGAGCTAAGTTAGTTAGCCACAACGCTGACGTTCGCTAATGCGATGATTTGCTGATGGAAGATATATAGCAGGGCATAGATACCTTTCTACGATGCATCCTAATGCATGCTGTAGATTGTGGTAATGTGGTTATCACAGAACAAAAACCTGACAATAAATTACTGTATATGAAGAGCCTTTCATTAGGAAACTAGATAGTTAGGCCTATTCAAAAACATAATGCCCAACCTTGATCAGAACCTTGTTAAGGAACTGTTAAAAATGACTATCGGCTAATATATCGGTTATCGGTCTTTGAAAAGCTCAAGTATCGAAATCAGTATCGGCCTTCAAAATCCCATATTGGTCAGGTTCTATAGGAGATGGAGACAAAATGGCAAGCGTGATTTATTTTCGCAGAGAGGATGTACAGGACTGAGCGGCGGTCATATTTTGTTCCGCTATGCGGTACATCTAGTTAGCTGATTTGTTCCAACAAATAGGCCACCGCTACTAGGCTATGTTAAGTGTCCTTAAGGCCTTCTTCAAAAATGCCCTGGCTTAGGAGAGAAGCTACTGTATCACTGAATCACTTTGTTTTGACATTGCATGTTATTCATGATCCATGTAGTCAGTGAACATTATTTCAGTTAGCACACTTGTTCCTATGTGGACTGACATTGCTGTGTGTATTGCGGTGTAGACATCCATGGCCCCGGAGGAGCTGCTCTTCTGTAGCAGCCTGTGGGGGCCGTCATGTGACGAGCTGGAGCAGGTGGTGGAGCGCTGCCTGCTGCCTGAGCTGCAGGCTGGGGACTGGCTCATATTCAGCAACATGGGGTCGCTCAGCTACGGGGAGCCCACTACACTCAGCGACACAGACAAGCCACCAGTATACTACACTATTGCTACAGCAGACTGGTACGTGTGTGTTTGGGTGTAGTAGCCAACAAACTGCTTGATGAGTGCTTACAGTGTATATAGTAGTTGTATGTATCGCTATTGCTAATCGGACATTACTTTTTCTGCATTGACAGGTACGACATGCAGGAAGCCGGCATCTGTCTGGACTCCACCATGAAGAATTTCTCATTTGTCTAACACGGCATGTAACACTGCCAAGGCAAAGCCAGCTTAATTTAAATGTGACATTTGTAAGGTCCTCCCACCCATGAGCGACCAAATGATTGGTCTTTCAACATTCCAGCTGTGGGTGAAGCTAAAACAAAGTGGTGTCGCTGGGAACAGAAATGATTTGGTGTGCATACCTCAATTCTCAATGTTCAAAAGATGTTCTGACTTTTTGCATCTGCAAAAAAGGAAGGCCTCCTGGAAAACCCCAACATTCTATAACTACATATGCAACAAAATGGACGACTGTGGAGATGGAATGCCCACTCCTGGGTTTTTTCCTAATCGAATACAGTTTACATAAATGTTTGAGTAATTTAATTTTATTATTATTATTATTATTATTATGAATATATATATTGATTACCTGTTGGCAGTCTTGTAAATCAGTTGTCTGTTCAACACAAGGCAGTTTTATCTGTATTAAGAATCTCATTTGATTTCAAGAGAATTAGAATCATGAATTAACAACTATGTGCTGTGATCATGTGTGTCAGAGAGATAACCATGAACCATAATTTTATTACCTTATCCATCAATGGACGATCACATTTCCCTGGGTTTGTATAATAATGGAGAGGGGAAGGGTGTGGATCGAGGCTCAAACTGCCAAATTGATTCTCAAATACGTTCTAAACACATACAGTGTCTCCATCACCAGTATTTCCCAAGGTAGTGATGCGTTCAGTAGCGCTCCTTGGTTTAGTGTGCTGTGATTGCCATGGTGACCTCAGAAAGGCTCTCGCTACATGACTACTCTCAGTAGATGTTTCTACTGGTACAATGCAAACATCTGGCTGGTCCATTGGGTGGAGGCTTAAGATTGTAACTGTTGAAATATTGTCATAAAATACTTACGTCTTTGTCTAACCAGATTTAAGGTACTTCCACCTATTAACATTTTTAACAGCAACAACAAGCATTTCTCAATGTTAGGTTTTGCATCTCTGTTAAGAGTCCTGTGCAGTTTAATGCCTAGTCAACATAACTGTCCGTCCACTCCACTCTATATTTTATTCCACCCTTTGGTTGAAAAGGTAATAATGTAAATGATTTTTTGGCACCAATGGACCATTGCCTGTTCTTAACTGTAAAATTGTGCTTGTTAATGTAATGAAAGTGATTAATTTAATACATCTCCATGAGTGAACAATTTGCTGTTATGTGTTTTTTAATATCTGCTGAGGTAGGCTATATGCAATGACTTGCTTGCTAGGGGGGGGGGCAAAACAATCGGTTTCTTTTATTTTGCTCGAACAGTTTTAGAGTTTCCAGGCAGCTACAGTGCTACACTCTGGACATGCGCCCCCAGAGTGTAGCGCTGTAGCTGCCTGGCTGCTTTATCAATTGTTTTTGTTGTGTTTTTCGTATACTTGGACAGTACCTCGGTGTCGCTTGTAGCTTCGCTCACTGTATTTTGCCCATCACGAGAAGTAGCCTAGAACTTTCAGTAGGCTAGCCTACTGCATCAAACGCAGTACGCAGAAGCTCCGACTGTTCCTCCCGATTTGCATCGCGTACTTGTACCGATGGAGGGCGCTCTTCGTTTCATAATTTTGTGTAATCATGGCTGACCGCGACTGAACGAAGTGTCAGAAAGGAAGCAGCAGTATGGAATACACACATATTATGAACAACCAGACGGATATTCAACAATATAAGGTAATGTTTGGTGTTTTCATAGTAGGCCTAGCCCTAAATGAAGGCTGCGTGCGGCATTTCCCTGTATCTTATGTTGTCAGTGAGTGAGCCGACTTCGAGTTTGTGTAATCCAAAAACAGCAAGGTAACAAAGAAACGAATGTAGCCTAGTAAAATGTTGATCACTAATTAACCTCCATGATTAATATTGTGTTTTTCAAGAGTAGGCCTAATGTGTTAACCCAAAAAACATCGCCGAATTAAGTCACTATTATCTATAACGACAGATCGAATGACGACCTTTGCATAATGTAACATCCAGATACGAATTGTGCATTCTTCCGAGTTTGCTAGTAGCCTACCTAGCTTACTTAATACAGTTAACATTTGTATTTTGCAATTATTGATCTTTATGCAATTATTGAGCTTATGATTTCGGCTCGCCGCTGGATGTAATGAATGTTCTCTTTTTAAAAACAGAACGGAAACACTGTCAAGGACATGAATAAAATACCTCAAATCACAGACACCGAAGATGAACCATTACTGAAAGAAAATCCAAGACGATTTGTCATTTTTCCTATCCAGTATCCCGACGTCTGGAAGATGTACAAGCAGGCTCAGGCATCATTCTGGACAGTGGAGGAAGTAAGATTTCAGCCTGACACCCAGTGGTCAACTCAAAAGTGGTGTAGCTAGCCTGTGCTAATGTGATGTCATGTGTTTTTGCAGGTAGATTTATCCAAAGATCTGGCACACTGGGACAATCTGAAGCCAGATGAGAAACACTTCATATCTCATGTGTTGGCTTTCTTTGCTGCAAGCGACGGCATAGTCAATGAGAATCTTGTGAGCCCCTTACTTTTTTCTGGATTTCTCTAGTTTCTGTACAATGGGAGGTTGTGTTTGCTGCTGTCAGGTTTCATTCACAGCATATCTGCAATTGTCAGTTGGCATAATAAACAAACACACCTCTCATTCCATACAAACCTTTCCGGTGGTTTAACATTTTATATCTGACATTTTGACCAGGTTCATGACAGGTCTCGTCTCATTAAAAGGTCCCTTCTCTCGCTTTTGCAATCCTAACATTACTGGGTAACATGATGCTGTAGAAACAAATATTCTACCACTTCCTCCCTCTCCACTGTCCTACAAACAGGAGGGTGTCTTTAAATACTCATAAATACTTTGCTACAGTAGTAGTACATGTAGTTGTATGTAGTAGACAAGACTGATAATCATGTCTTTTCCATCTGTCTGACAGGTACAGAGGTTCAGTCAAGAAGTGCAGATCCCTGAGGTCTGCTCTTTCTACGGGTTCCAGATCTTTATTGAGAATGTCCACTCTGAGATGTATAGCTTGCTCATCAACACATACATCAGGGACCTGAAAGAGAGGTAAGACAACACAAAGCTCTCAATCTGAGTTCTTAAACCTAAAAATGGCATGAATATAATGGGCGATAAGGTAGGCAATTGGTATAACAAATAGTCTGACATGACTAGTAACACCAGCCTTAATGTTTGTTGGGAAACAGTAAGTCTAAATCATGTCAACTGAATCTCACTAAATACGGTAACTCAACATTGCATTCTTATAAAGTTATTGTCTTGCTGACAGGTGTCAGGTGTAATGTGTTTCAGTTAGCGTTGAAAACCACAGAGGAAAGCCTGACGTTTGAAATGATAGGCCTATCACATTATCTGCTAGAAAGGCCTCGAAGTTCATTCTCTCTATCCACTTCTCTCCTGTTGCAGGGACCACTTATTCAACGCTGTCCAGACTATGCCTTGTGTGAGAAGGAAAGCAGATTGGGCTTTGCAGTGGATTTCAGATATAAGATCAACCTTTGGTGTGTAGCAAAGTACACAATAAATGCTCTTAAGTCTGATGTAATGTAATCGTTATATGTTTACTCATGATTTAAATTGAAGCCCTTGACAAAACACATGTTCCTTAGCACTGTGTTCACCATCTGGATTTATCAATAGGTACAAATTAATCTCAAGTGTGCCGATTTATTATCTAAGGTCTGGGTTTAACCCTATAGGTTAAAGCTGACTTCATGGAGGGTTACAACAAAACTGTAAAACTTTGTTTTAAAAATTCTGGTATTTTCTTTAAATATCTAAAACTTTACCTCCCCTCTGAGTGTGCAAAGTAGGCTAATTGTATAGGCTCTGGAACGTATGGTTGAAGTAATAAATTGAAAGTTTCCTTAACATATTAAAATGAATTATACTGACCTCATGAGGTGACCACCATTTCTCCATCATCTTTCTGACAGATAACTAAAGCCTTTTATGGGGGTCATCACGTAAAGGTTTTTTGTTGTTGGCAGGGGAGAGACTTGTGGCATTTGCAGCAGTGGAGGGCATCTTTTTCTCTGGGTCCTTTGCCGCCATCTACTGGCTGAAGAAGAGAGGTCTGCTGCCTGGACTCACCTATTCCAACGAACTCATTAGTAGAGATGAAGTAAGGATGGCACTCTGAGAAAATTTGCATTAAGAATCTTGTTATTGATAACAGGAAAGCTGTCACTGATTTGTAACACACTGTTATTTCCTAGGGTCTGCACTGCAATTTTGCCTGCCTGCTCTACACCTACCTGGTGAAGAAACCTTCGGAGGACAGGGTGAAAGACATCATTACCAAAGCTGTCACCATAGAGCAGGTATGTGAGGTGTGCACAAATGTGCATGTTTGTACCTTTCAAAAGAGTTGTGGAACTAAATAAAACTAAGCCTTAGAAGAAATGGAAATGAATAACGAGTTATTTTGCATGTAACAAAGTATACTTCATATCTTTGTAGGAGTTCTTGACAGAGGCTTTACCTGTGGATCTCATTGGGATGAACTGTAATCTGATGAAGCAATATATTGAGTTTGTGGCTGACCGGCTGCTTGTAGACCTGGGAGTGCATAAAGTGAGTATACAGGATACATACAGCATACGGTTTTTGCTATATTTCATGAATCTTAAGCATTTTGCATTTCATTTGTATTCCCTCTGCCTCATGGGTCTCATTAGTCATGGGTCTCACTCTCACTTCTGGTCATTAATTAGTATGTTTTTGCAAACTAACAAGTGATGCACAAGAATGACTGGAAGTATTAAAAAAAACATGTTGGAATGTCTTAAATAGAGCTAAGAAGTAATGTACTGCAAATCATGCACATCTAGAAGCACTATAAAGGGAGAGAAAAAACCATAACGTTTTGATTTTGCCTTTGGTTAATGTGTGTTTTCTCCTAAAAAATATTTTTAAAGGTATATCAGTCAGAAAACCCTTTTGACTTCATGGAGTCAATCTCATTGGAGGGGAAGACTAACTTCTTTGAGAAGCGGGTCGCTGAATACCAAAGATTTGGTGTGATGTCAAATAGTGTGATGGACTGTGAGTTCACCCTGGATGCTGATTTTTAATGCTGCCAGTATTTGCTACAGAGCTATTTATTTTGTTTTTATTTAAAATGATGGAACATCAAAAAAGGAAAAAGCTATCAAATACTAAGAGGTCAAAGAATGGTTTGCCATAAATAGTGTGTGCGCGTGCGTGTGTGTGTGTGTGTGTGTGTGTGTGTGTGTGTGTGTGTGTGTGTGTGTGTGTTTTGTATTAAACTTGTCTTAAAAAAGTTTTACTTCTCTGGTTTTTCATGTTGGCACTAACTGTGAACACTTTTAACATCTATAAACCATCACATTTCCCAAATGTAGTTTAACAGTGTGAAGCATATATGGCAGGCATACATAAAATCAGTAATCCTCGCAGCCAGTTATACTTCATTCAGACAGACTTCAAAGACTGTTTATTAGTGAGTGTTTATTTAGCCTAATGTTTAGGTGTCCTGTGTGAATGCAACCTATTTCAGTTAGCACACAAGGTGTCAGCTTGCCTTTTTGTTCTGCTAAATATTGAAATAAAACCGTAGCTCTACAGTTTTAGACCAAATCTAGTTGAGTACATTATCAAACAACAGATCTGTCTTGTCATCCACCTTCAGGACACATACCGGAGACACATCACTGCATGTGGAAAGTGTATCTTGACTATTCTGCACCAAGTTGCTTATGAATCTAAAGATTTTAGAGGTGCTCTTTCTCTTGTGAGGGGTAGTCTATTATATTGTATTCTCTGCAGTTAGTCACCCAAGTCATAGTATAAGCTTGAGTGATCAAAGGTTATCCGGGCAGAACCACTGAAGTTGTGAATTAGTTAACAATCTATGGCAGTTTTATATTAATATAGGATGAATAACTTTAAACTAAAGATATTCCTGTAAATGTATTGTGAAATATGATAATAGCTGAAACATATAGGTAGGCCAACACACACGTCTTAATTAAAGCACTTTGCTCTTCAACATAAATTTCCAAAATTGTGTCAATTATGACCCTGGCCTAGAATATATTAATTCATGGAAAACAAACATCATGGGAAAATTGTGAATTGTTAATGGGTGGATGCACACATTGTATTGTTCTGTATTAGGCTACTGTAGTCCAGTATAGCCTAACATCATATTACTTGGAGAGTATCTAGGCCTAAGGAATGCAGCTCTTTTGTTTGAGATTAAATTCAATTTAAAGCACATGCTTGAAAAAATTCCCCATTCAAAATATTAATTTTGGACAGCTACCATTGTTTTGATGTAACTGTCAGATGAAACCCCGCCCCCCTCGCACTCAGTTGTTGTCCTGCTGAATGCTGTTTTCCCGTGTCTGGCTGTTGGAAAGATGGCAACGGACTGGCAAGGCCTGGCGGTGCAGCAAGCTGAACTAATTTCGAGCCGTGTACGTGAAGTCCTGTCCTTGGGAGTGAAGTTCCTAAAAACCGAGCTTGGAGTAGAAATAGACGTAAAGCCAGAGCTTTGCCCATCATGGATCATTCTCTCGACTGTATTTATCGGTCTGTTTGTGGTGGCTGTGCTTACGTGGGTAGCGGCCTGCAGCGTTGGAAGAAAGCGGAGACCTATCGTGAGTGAGAGTAACGTTAGTGATGTTGTGGAGGCCTCAGTGACCAAGATTATCAAAACCGAGGAACCCAAAAAGAAGAACAAGAAGAAATCAATCGACAAGGTATCTATTTAATTATAGACGTTCATGGCTAGACAGATTTTCATGTTTTAGTAATAAACATCAGTAACGTTAGCATAGCTGCCTGTCAAGACCAAATCGCTCGCCAGTAGCTTCTAACGTTATTCGAATGAACCGCTAGTTTGACAGTTAGTCATTGTTAGCATATGGCTAACAGCTGGTTAGCATAGAGGTGCTTGTTCGTGTTTGGTGTTTACTTAGCAAGCTAACTAAGTTAGCAATTGCTGTGTTGTCCAGAGTAACGTTACTTTCAAACTTCTTCAGCTAACTGCATAGAAAATGCTTCACGTCTTTTCAATTACATGACTAAGCTAGCTTGTCTAACTAAGTTGGCATTACGTTACACAACGTTAACTATTTGTTAAAAAAAATCGTAACCCTCTCTGGAGACAGCAATCATGACCATAACATTTGCTGTCTTACTGGCCGAGGTTCGTAAAGGACACAGGTTTGTCAGCCCAGCTGTCTGACAGAAGGTTGAAGTTCTTATAGAGAAATAAATAAATATATATTCTATTTGAAATGTTGACATTCAAGTTCGTCTTTTAACCTGATGCAGAGCAATTCCTATAAGCTGATACCACAGAGTGCACCTTAGATAGATTATACTTCATTGGCCTTTAATCTTTTTTTTTTTTTCAATATAAGAAACCTCAGCCAAACGGTCGGACTGCATCAGAACCACCCGAGGAAGTCAAAGCCGCTGAAGACATCCCCAAGCCGCAAACTGAGAGTAAATTTGACAAGGTAAGTCACTTTCTACAGGCGATAAAAAAAATTAAAGCTCTAACAAAATGATGACTATGTTATGAGACTAAACTTGGTCTAATTTACTCCAACTTTGTGAATCTACACTGCATTTTCTGTAAGCCCTGCATGTGGGTGGAATATGACTGGACAGTGAGATGGTTGGCTAAGTGAAAGGACAGTGATAAGGGAGAGCCAGGTGGCAGTGTCAGGTTGTCATCTGAATATGCTGATGAAGCATCTCAGTGGAGAACTTCCAAAAGTAGATCGGAAGTCCTTTTACTTTTAGCTATGTCAGATCATGTAGCTGAATTTGAACATCCAGTAGAGTTCCAAGTTACACTCTTGACTGGTTCTTGTGCAAATGAATGTGAAGGTAAATGTGTGTGTGTGTGTGTGTGTCTGTCTCTGCCTCTGCCTGCCTGCCTGCCTGTGTGTGTGTGTTCATGGCGTCATGTCTCCCCATGGCATTTAGGTGAAGAAAAACAAAAAGAAGGCTAAACTTGAGGTTAAACCAACCCAGGCCCCTCTGCCATCACCGGAAGGCAAAGAGCCAGATGAAGGTAAGAGATCAGCACACTTTTGGATTAAAACCACCGTTTTGTCTTTTCCTGCAAATAAACTATCTAACAGCGGAAGTGTGTCTGCAACAGTCCTCACTTGTGGATAAAGAGAGAGGCCCATCTGATTAGATCTTGATAGATGCCTCCCCTCATCAGTTAACCTCAGGTCTCTAAAGGAAAGTCCCAATAAAAAACACCGCTTTGTCTCTTAGGTAACTGGGAAACAAAGGTCAGCAACAAGGAGAGGCGACAGCAGCGCAAGAAAGACAAAGGCCCAAACGATGAGAGTCCTAGAGGAGGGGACAGGAGTGGTCACCAGGGGGAGCTAGCTACAGCTGCACCAACAGCCTTCTCGGGATCCAGGAAGAACAGAGGTACGCTACTGGGGGCAATACAGACAGCAGGATGTGCCCTTACCTGTCAGCAGGCATTAGTTAATGTTTCGGGAGGTGTTGATTTTGTGGGGGTTTTTTTTCTTCCTTCCAGCCATGATTTGTGAAATATTGCTTTTTTGCTCCCTCTGGTTAAGCCTTTTCTATCATTGTAAGTTTATTGTGTCTACTTATAGTGTTAAGATGATGATACACAAGGCAACTTTCTGAGCAATGTTACTGGGCAATGTTCCCTAGTATTGTTGTTCTAGCACATTCCCATATTTGGCCACAAGTTACTTCTGGTGAACTTTAATCATCAGTAGGCAAATTATCATGATCATCCAATCTGAACACATTGAACTGGTTATTACTGGTGATTACAGCAACATTGCTCAAAAAGGTTCCCTGTGAATCATCAACTAGAATTCCTTCCTTCCATGGAATCAGTGCCCATACCTTAATTATGTGTACATAGAATGCATGTAAGTGGTAATGTGGCATGAGGGTGGGAAACTTCACTCAAAAAATATCCAAAATAATTAGGTACATTTAAATTCACTGAAAATTCTCAGGTAAAAACTGGCCACACAATGTTTTTGTGTAAAACTGAGATAGCTAGCTCACAGCCAACAGACTTGTCAAATGAATTAAAAAAAACAGCAATGTTGGGCCATTTGCTGTCTTAACACTGTTATTGTTAAACAAAACAAGTCCATTATTTGTGCTTGAATGCATTTAGGCAAGCAATGGAATGAGGGAGAAGATATACTGGGGCTCTCTGTCCAACAGCTTCATCACAGTCTCCTCTTCTCATTGTAGATTCAGCACATGCTAAGGCTGGTAAGGCTGACTCTGCTGTGGGCCAAGGTACAGTTGACTCATGTGTGAATGTAGAGTTTGTTTGACAGATTACGGTGGTCTTAGACCGCTTGGTTCCTGGTAAATTCAATTGATTAGTATTTCCAATTCAACTCTGTGATTTGAGATATCACTCAACTCTGTTAACTTGTCACAGCTCCTGGCACTTGGACTGAGGTGCCGTCGGTGAATAGCAGAGGATGGACTGACCCCACTTTGAAACTGGGATCAGCAGTGAGCCCTTCAGACAGTGAGAAGTGGTCACCCATGATGAAGCCATCTGGACACAGGAACCCTGAGCCACTGGTTTGGACCCAGGAGACGGATGGTACGGATGCTACAGTGCACTCGGACAGTGTTGGTTGTGGGTAGATGTGTCTCTGGGCTGGGGGCTGGGCTGGGCTGGGCTGGGTTGACTGGCCTGGGCTGGGCTGGGCTCTGGGAGCTGGGCTAACTGGGCTGGCCTGGGCTGGGCTAGTGAAAACTGTCTAACTGGAATGGTCTTGTATGCAGGAGGGTCTTGGAGCAGCATGGACGGACGGATGAAGAGTGAACTCAACCCTGTGAACTATGTGTTGGGCCTGAACTCTGGTGAGCCGCTGATTTGATGTGTAGTTAAATATCACGCTGCTCTGATGACAGCTGTGAAAGGGGACACCTGAAGAGTAATACACATTTGCCGTAGGTGGTGAGCCCATGTCCCAGCCAGCAGCAGACCTCCAGTGGGACAGTTTAGCCAGTGTTGACGAGTGGTCCAGCTTCAGTGAGTCTAACAACTTCTCTAACATTCCACATTCAAGTATTTCCACATTCAAGTTTTTGCTCTCCTGTCAGTTGACTATTAAGTGAAAGTTTTAACTAACTTCATCGTCATTTGTTTCATTTCAATCATTGAAATAAATAACAAACTAAAACAATCAGTTCTACCTAGCTGAAGTCGCTGCACCTACAGTGCTACAGTGGGGACATGAACATGGGGGCTCATCATGAACATAATTTCCTTTTGTCAGCCTTTGTAAATCAGTTCACATGCTTAGAATGGCCCATGGTGTCTTGGGTTCCTGCATTGTATGCCCATAATTCAGCAGCAAAGTGTGGTGCGGCCAAGCTTTAGGAATACTGAGATGTCAAGCAATCTATATAGATGGGAATATGGATAGATGGGTAGATGCGATTTTAAAACTGTGTTTGTGTGTGTTGGGGCAGATGGTTTGGCTGCAGTGGACCCCACCTCTGATTGGAATGCCCCGACAGAGTTGTGGGGAAATTATGAGGAGCCGGCAGTGGACATTCCTGCCCCAGCAGCAGCACCGGTCAGCCAGCAGGTGAGAGCCAACTGCATCCCACTGTCCGTTTGTTCATCTGAAACTGGAAGACATATCTGTGGCATAGCACTCTTCATAGTGTAATTCTATGTTGTTGTGATCTAACAGAATATTCTAACAAACAATGCCAAAGTAAAGTGTTCATATATTGGTCTGAAGATGTTTAGTAATGTGTATATTGTATATTGTATCTTTGTTCCAGTCAATAGACTCAGATGATGACAAAGAGAAGGGTGATGGAGGAATCGCAAAATCCAAGAAGAAGAAGAAAAAGAAGAAGAAACAAGATGAGGGTGATGGATCAGAGATGGTACGAGGAAGCTGCTCCTCTTTACTTGACTGATAGAACAGAGCTAAAACCAAGTGTGTGAAGTGCACGCTAATATTGATAAACTGTTGTTTATTTGTCTTGCCTTTTTTTTTTTTTTTTAACAGTGCCAAAACACTAAAACTAAAAAACAAGTTTGTAAGAATGTGATATTTAGACACTTATCCTGTAGCATAGTAAATTCACACATGAAATTAGACTGGCTGTTAGACTGGCTGTCTTTCATCAGTAGTTCTTAAAAAAGAAAAAGGAAAGTGGTGTTGTTGCGATGGTTATGCATATGACCATGTCTTGTCTGTGTACAGGAGAGTGGCTCATCCAAACCACAGGCATACGCAGCTATGGGAGAGCCAGGACCTGGCAAACAGAGCACACCTCCTCCAGCAGTTCAGAGTGAGTGTGTAGGATGCACATGCTCCTCAGTCAGTTACATTCAGTCACAGGCACATTTGTAGTGCGTACAAGTGTGTGTGTATATGTTTGTCAATGTGTATGTCTTGTAAATGTGTCACACAGACACATATATGCATGCGACAAATCAGCTTGGACAGAGGTACACTGGTATGGTATGGTTTTAATTTAAAGCAACACGCCATCTATTGGGGAAATTAGTTTAAAGGTCTACTCCAGAGTTAGATAAGAGAATACAAATCATCAGAGCCACTTCAACTTTATTATTATATGGTGAATAAATGTTACACTGCTGTGCACAGCCCAGATCAGTGGCACAGCCCCATGCTTCTCTGACGTGACGAAGCTAGCACGTTATTAGCAGCGGTTAGCTAACTATGCTAACGTTAGTTATCTACAAGTCTCCTCCAAGTGACAATCATTTTATATACAATGCTGGCAATGCTGAAAACAATTAACATCCTTATTTATCTTACTTACATTGAGTTGACTGTGTGACTTAAAGCAACACCAAAGAGTTTTTTATACCTTAAAATAATGTTTCCAAAATCGTTTCAGTGGTTCATCAACTTTCGTAACAGGGTGAACGGCAATTCTGCATTAAGCCAGCGGACCCTCTATCGGCTATAACCGCACTATGTAAGTTTGCCAGATCGGGTAGCGGATCTGTAGTTCGATGCAATGAGACAAAAGAAACTACAAATTTGACTTGCATCTGATGTCGCAATACATCGTACTTTTATAAGTCATGCAAAATATTCTACCTTGTCTGTGGACATCGTTATTTGCAGAGCCGGTGCTGGATAAACAAATAGCGTGCGTGCGACAGAGGGAAAGTTCTTTGGTGTTGCTTTAATCCACAGATGTAGTGGAGCACTGTTTCGTTATGGTTTGCTAAGGAGTAGCATCAACCCTTTGCTTTAAAATAGTGGAGATCTGAGACGAGATTTAATTTAATCTAATTTAACATAATTACAGAAAACGTAATCAAGATTGTAAGGCATTTGTCTGTGTATCGGTGTTGTGTTAATCCCACATATGTCATTTGACTGTCCTTTTCAACTCCTATCACTATAAAATCCCATAAAACCGGACAAATATCAAGGCTCCCAATACATTTATATGGAGCTGTAAGGTGAAGTTGACGGGCCATGTATGTCTGCCTGCACGGAGCTACTGGACTGCCATTGGCTCATCTGCGTTCGATGGGCTGGGTTTTGCGAACGGTCAATAGAGCATCACAGTCCCACCCACAGCCGAAATGCGGTTTGGTGCCGGAAGTAAGATTCCCATTCATTTGTCCCATTGACGTTTTGGAAAAATCCATATCTAAAGAGTTTTACAGCATGTCTTAGGCTAACCAGCTAAGAGAAAATCCAAAAAAAGTCAAAGGTACAAGACTGTACATATTTTAATTTCCGAGCGAAGGAACTACTCATCCCATAAACCGCGCCTCACTGAATAATATAAGCAAGGACGAAACGGCACGATTTTGCCATTTGAACAATTTCCAACCGGCGACAGCACACAAACCCTTTCCTCCAAACAGTGATTTTTATATAGTGAATGTGCAGTTAATAGCAGTTATTTCAGGAGTAATTCTGTAAATAATAGTGTTTTGATATTGAATTTTATATTTATCATCGTGTATTTTATATCGTGTGTGTGTGTGTGTGTGTGTGAAAGCGGTTAACGTTAACGTTAGCAACATGGTGCAGTGCTTCGTACCTGACTGTCATCCTATGGTCATCCTAAGTTTCAGATTTTCACTCACAGATCAGTCTGGCATCTCTCCAATAAAGAAAATTTGGAGCAGTTCGCCAAACGAACGTCCAATCAGTGTTGGTTTTGAGGCGGGTTTAGGTGTGACGCAACGAGAAGCTACCGTTCAATCTAAACAACATGGCGACTTCCACGGATGAGCATAGCTATCACTGAAGTTTTATCCGAATATATTTTAGTATTCCTGGGGAAGCTAGGAGTCTCTGCAATGTAGCTGGGAGGAATGAAGGACACAGACATCCTCCACGGCCAATTCAAGTTAGTGTTTGGTAGCACTGAATCTTAGTTACTTAACGAGTAGGAATATGCTTTCTTCAGACGTGTAGCCTACCATGAAAACTTGGTGGGGGATTCATGGGTTTCATCAGGTCCCTTTTCACAGGTGTATTAATCAAGCACCATGCAGTCTGCATTGATAATCAAGGTGCTTGATTTTTACACCTGTGGAAAGGGACCTGATGAAACCCATGAATTGTCGTTGATGAGGTTCATGTCACATACAAATAGTACGTTTAAAAACTTTAACGTTAGCTACTTATCTAACTTGTATGTTAAAAGATGGTATTAGAAGAACGCTTCGTTTATCTGATTGGTTGATTTGGACCGACCAACATAGGTGGTGATAGACAGATGCTTTATCCAATCAGCTAACCAGTATTTTAAGCCCCTTTTCCAAACGTTCTCCAACGGAAAGTTCCCAGATGGATATCGGAGCAAATAATGGCAATCCATCTGGCGGAGTCAGGTTAGTCCCTCTCCAAAACTCCAGAGATTCCAGACCCCAGTGAGTGGGGTTGGGAATGGAATGACAGAACCAAAGTCTGGGTGCCATATTGGACAGATCTGGAAGATGCCAGCAAGGGATGCTCACTCCTCCTCAACTGTGGCTGTGTGGTTGCCTGTATGGGCAACTGTAAGTGCCACTGAGCTGGACTTTGCTGTACCACATTGTGCAAGTGTGAGGGAGGCTGTAATGATGAAGAGTGAAACCAAAAATCTTTGAATAATACATGATGTTTAAGAGTGCAGTGTATTTTTTTTGTGTTATTTGACTAAAATGTAATATTGATCCTTAACATGGTGAAAAGCCTAATATAACTTTTCACTGTGGCATAGTTCTGAAGTATTTAAGGCCTCAACAATGGTCCTTTTGGTCACATGTGATTTTTTTTTTTAAGTATATTTTTGGGCTTTTTGCCTTTATTTGAATAGGACAGTGAAGAGTGAGACAGGAAGTAAGTGAAGGAGAGAGATGGGGTGGGACCGGGACATGACCGCAGGTCGGATTTGAACCTGGGTCCCTGTGGGCACTTGGACCCGTATATGGTATGAGCGTTGTAGCCTGTTGTGCCACAGCGCCCCCCACAACATGTGATTTTTGACACTATAGTGATAGTGACCTGTCCAATCAACAAAGAAAAGCATACCTTGGAGGTAAAAATATGGGTCTAGGGACCTGAGTATTTCAATGTGACTTTTTCAGATATTGACAGTTTATGAGCTAAATATGGCTATAATACTACATGGAAATGGACTTAAAATAAGCAGAACATATCAAAATTTGATTCCTTGTATCAAACAAAGTAGAGAAAATACATTATACAACAATTTAAGACAAAAGGAAGCTGAGATATAACCTTTTCTCTTTTCGGCGGGGGCCATTTTGGATTTTATGGATAACTGCCACTAGGGGGGCCACCCAACTTGTATCCATGGATTTTTGAAAACCTTAGGCCTATACCTAACACCCTGCCAAAAATCAAAAACTTATCCAGAAGTGCCCAATTTTCATGAATTGCATCCTAGCTAAAACAAGGTTAGTGCCCCATGAACTTTTGGCGTCTACTGTATATGAACATATACAATCGCTTAGTACAGCTGTAGCTGGTTTTAAGTCTACCATGTGCAGTTACGTTTTTATGGCTTATACCCCAATTGTCAATAGAGAAATTGTATTGAATTCTTACTTCCGGCATCGGCTGTGGGCGGGTCTGTGATGCTCTATTGTTTGTCTAAAGCAAACTTTTTTGAATGGTGTCTTTTTTATAATACATGTTTTTCTAAAGTTATACTTGTATATATATCGCCTTTTGCACAGTATTGCAATATATCAAATTGTAACCCATGTATTGTATCTCCAGATTCTTGCCAATACACAGCCCTATAAAGTACGTGGTCCCTCAAATTCCATAAGTGTTTTTATTTATTATTTCTCCTACAGAAAAAAATGGAACAGAATACAGAAGTTCCTAAGCAGAAGAAGAAGGCCAGAAGAGAGACATGATTGCAGGGCTGGGCATTATGGGTGTCCTCGTGCAATAATCACACAGTGCAGATTTTTATGCCAGAAAACACTGACTGTGCTGCTCAGAAATCCAAAAAGCACACTAAATAAACATGACAAACGCTGAGCTGGATCAGCACAGTAGACAAGGTTCTGCAGAACATGCCGGTCCAGAGTGCTGAATCCTAACCATGTGCACTACCAGCCAGCCTTCAGAAAGGAAAGGTTTCTAGCTAACATGGTCCTCTTTTTTGCTGTGGGTGACAAGAATACAAATCATTATTTTTTATCTCTATGAATAGTACTTCTGAAAGCTGTGTCTTATAGGTAATGTGAAACTTTCCTGGAAACACGAAAGACATTTTAAGGAACATGTTTACTTTGAATGTTTCTTCTCTCACCTTTCTGTGGTATTTTTGTACTGGTGATTTGCACGCAGTAGTGTTGGTACTACAGATGTGTAGTGGTCGATAGGACATCCCCTCTAGAGAGGCACTGAGACCGAGGAAGCCAGACGCACTGCAGGGTGAACAGCAGGGGCAGCAAAGTCGTATGGTTTCATTGAGATGTCAGAGGGACGATCCCAATTATGACAGAGTCCTGTCATAGGGCTCCCTTTGCACACACACACACACACACTACATTATGTCCTCCATGTTTTTAAAAGTCTGAAAACGCACTTATATGAGATCTGGCCTCCATTGTACATATGTGTGCATATTCAGTTTATCAAATGTTTAAATTTAGTAAGGAAATGCCATCCTTGATTCAGAGCTGTTCTGTGCTATGTTAGCTTTACCTTTAGATGTGTTCTTTTTGTCTTTATGTGGCAACCTCCATGTTCTGTCCAAAGGGCTTTCTCCTATTCTTCTCTGTGATTGCACTGTGTCACTGGCTCTACTGCACCTTTGGAGTTATTTGGCTTCATTTTTTTAATTGTGAAATGTGAAAGTTTTGCATTGGATTTGGGGTATTGATGTAATATTAGAGGATTGCTTGAGCAGCTCTAAAGTCCATGTCTCTGACATTTCTATCAGGTTAATTCTGTTGCCTTAACCTATAGTTTTATAGTTAAATTTTAGATTGTAGAAGTCCCTTTTGCAGGCTATGGCTGCACTGCCCAGTCTTTAGTGGGATTTATGTCAGAACAGCACTTATTCTTGCATGAATTTGATATACAGTCTAATATATCATTAAATACCATGGTCAGCATCATATCATTTGCCTGTTTACCATTCACTGTAAATATTCTTTTATGACCAAGGGTCCACAGAGGCTTAAGACATCAAGCTTGAGCCAAATTGGATTGATTTTTCATGTCCGCTTTTGTGAAGTTGAAGTTTTTAAGCAGTCATGATTGCAATCCCTTGATGATGTTCTGCCCCTTGGTCAGTTGTGGATCTCAGAGGTGCGTTCCGGTCCTGTGCTAGAGGTGACCCCTGCTTGTGAGGGGTGAGGCAAGATATCACCTTATGTGTCTGTTAACCTAGGCCTGCTGGTTTTATGGATTAGAGACAACTATGTTTACTGAAGTTGCGGCAATATTTCTATGTTGATTTGTTAAAATAAATTTGATCTACAAAACCACTGTGTTATTTCTGTCAACAATAATTTTTAAATGGGTTGCACTTCTAATATCTATTACAAGTGTGACATGTCCTGATATCTATATATTACCTAGGTATACCTGTATCTGATACCTTTGCACTGCAAAATACAGTATTTAAATCAGACCACCTCACTATTTATCTATTACTTCATCACAACATCTCTTTCAGTGTTGTTAGATAGGATGTCTCGCATTAGAATATTGTTTGGAGCTGTCTGAAGATTTTTGTACAATCAGCTGAGTTGATTTAATTGACTGGCAAAAACCAACGGCCTGTCCTTTGTCATATAACTCATTCCATGCTGTGCATATCTTTTTAGTTAAAGCCTATCAATGATTTAAAATAATTTATTTGAAAACAAAAATGGCCTATATGTAGAGAGTAAGTACTTAATCATGGTCATTTTTCTCTAGCTTGCAAATATATTTGTTATGATCCACTATCCCACCTTTTAATGCAAGTTGTATCCACATGATTTGTAAAGTGCTTTGCCTAAGATCATGTGCTCAGTGAATAAAGATCCATGTTTGTTTAAAGCTGTGTAATGTCTTAGTGTTGTCCCTTGTTGCCAGTTTCTCTCGTGAGCCTCCGCTCTGCATCCAGCATCAGATTAACATGATGACATTTAAATAGCGGCACCTGAAATCTGTGTCACTGTCAGCAGCTGTAAACATGGGATAGGCTGAGTTTTCCAGCTGAAATCAGGTGATAAGCATCCCCCTCTACACACACAAACACACTCACTTCTCTTCTGGGACAGCATTGCTGCAGGGTCTCGTGGCACGTGGGATGAAGTTGACCTCCCAAGCCCTTTCTCATCTCATTTAGGATTAAGTCTAGCCCGTTCATTCACATCACATCCTCCCTCTCTCTCATTACAGGATGACATTGCTTTGTTTGGTTCATTCTCTGGCTTATCTCATCTGCAAATGCCATTATTTTGAATGGAGACTTCCTGAATAACAGGTCTTATTCTCAAAAGGATTTTTTTCCCATTAAGGTCGAGAACCTATAGTTGATCTCAATGATCTGCAGTTTATTTGTTGTTTATTCAGGTCTTACTCAGAGAGGCATTTACCTCACAATCTTTGAATGACACATTTTGCAACTTGTTTGTAACTTGATTGTAGTTCAGGTAATATGAGCTCATTTGAGCCCTATAAAACTTTATTATTAGCCTGTATGTATGGTCATCACTTCATTAAGTTCAAAATGTATTCATTTTAGTGTCATTAAAAAGGAGAAAACCTTCCTCCAAGCTCCACAAATCAATCTGTGATGTGCAACGTGCTGGTTCCTGAATTTCAGTCGGCAATCTGACAAATTTTCAATGGGACCACAATGCTCAACATTCACATGATATTTTTGACATCCTTACACACTGCACTCATTTCAGCCTCTGATAAGCTTTGGCAACAGTGGAAGTGACAGCTGGTTTGAGACGGGATCAAGAGCAACTCCACATCATCCCCAAACATGACAATTGTTTGAGTTTGTAGTTACAGGCTTCAGTCTACATCCAACACTGACCTCCCAGGCCTCCAAATTCCAAAGGTGTAATGATGGCGTCAGCATGCTGGTCCGCACCCTGTGCTTAGCAGTGACCATCTGCCATGTCCTCTCATCCGCTGTCCTTTGACTTTTATCATCATTACAGTCACACAGATATATAATAAACACATATTATTATCATTATTATTATTATTATTATTATTATTTTCATCATCATTATTATTATTATTACTATTATTATTATAACAACATGTTGCCCATCAAAGTATACAAAACTGAGTTTAGGAGAAGCATAGAAATCTGATCTATAGGCCTTACTATCCAACACAAAATATCACAATGCTTTCCATGAACTTACTTTTTGTCTTGTTTTGTATTACTTTATATTCCTCAGGACGGGAAAGAAGAGAAACAGGCTAAATACAGGATGCACAATTGAATATTGCGACACATTGTATTCTTATAACTTATAATAATTAAAGCATATTGGCTACTGAAGGGTTATTTACTTTTAAAGCAGTCAGACAGCACCTGTCTGCCACAACAAGAAAGAAAGAAAGAAAAAACTACGCTACATCTAAATTCGCATTTCTGTAAATGCTGTAGCCTATATGTAAAGACAAACTGTTGAAACTGGCTCAAACAGACCCAATGGGCGTTTTCATGGTGCTGAATGAATAGGCTTCTTTCAGAAAAGACTTCCCCAAAGCATCAACACCTAGACTCGACACCTTCATTCGTTTCTTCTCGAACAACGAATTGCATCACTGGATTTCTGGTCTGACTCAAAATCCTCCTCCGGTCACGTGTTCCCAAGATGAGCTGGATTAATGTGGTGTTGCAGAGCGGAGATTCTGGACAGCGGAAACAGCACTGGACTGAGCACAACCTGGATGCAGAGATTCTAACGAGCCTGCGTTATCGCGAATTATTCTATAATTAGATGACAAAATAGAAAATCCTCAAGTTAGTAGAGGAAAGGCTTCCTGAAATAGTCTCATTGTTCAGGATCGGAAAGATGATTTCCCCGTGGGACAGATGGTATACCACCAGCTGCTGCCTTTGCTGTCATGTTCGGACGGGCACCATTATTTTGGGCATTTGGTATATGGTAAGGCGTTTCTTTTAGATATTAGGCACAATGTTTCGTGTAGCCTGTTGTGTTTTGTATAGCTTATCTCAGCTGTGTGTTCTGAAAGCATAACCCCCATTTTTGAAACCCCTGAGGGTTGTGAGGCAGCGTTAATATCTCTGTTCATTGCTATCCACTGGCCATTTTGTGTAACGCTGTTCCTCATTTGAAAATGGGTTATCTTAAATCAGTTTGTGGCTATCTCTCTTCTTGCATGATTGTTTGGTATGCACCATCATAGGTAGTCTGTGTTGCAGAGCATTTCAATGAACGCTGTCAACCTTTACGCAAACAAAGCTTTTGTTGGTGATGTCACACAACATAGCGTAACGTAAATCTTCAAAGTTAAAATTTGTTTTTAGAAACTAGAGCCCTTTTGCCCTGTAAAAATAGACCGGAGCAAATCTCTTACCTTGATCCAAATCTCTAAGCAAAGGTATTTATAGATGGTGAAAAGTAAATGTAGCCTATGGGTTAAGTCATGAGTTGAGTCAGTCTACGGGAACATTCCAGAACGAATAGCCTAGAATGTATGACCAAGGACTTTGCACTAATCATAAACAAGCAAACCAATACAAAACATATCAAGGCCATCAGCAAAATGATGTGCTTCAGGTCATATTGACGTTAAATCGCAAGGGCAACCCAGCTGGATTCTGCCTGGCTCCACAAACTCCCATGGAGCTGTCCAACATTTCAGCACGTTTCCTCAGTAGCCGTCAGCGGTTCATTGCGGGTCATTTTACGCTTGCTAATAAAGATGATATTAATCAGCAAATGTTCATTATGGATGCAAACCTACACTTTTATAGTTTCTATATAACCTATGTAGCTGATTTACTGGCTGGCCAATGTTGTTAACATTGTCTAAACTCTGAATATAATACTCATGCATGTTGAAGAAAACAACTCAAGGCAACATTACAAATGTCCAACATAGGTTCAATTACATTATGTTCCCCAACAGCTCATCAATGCAGTGGTCCTACTCATCCTATTATCTGCCCTAAATGACCCGGTCCAGTATCACTACCATCTCACCAGTGCCGAGTTGGGAACAGACTTTGATGTCATGGATGATGCAAGTGAGTATGGATCTTCATAGACTTACAAAATTGGATGTTCTTGTAAGGAATTTGTATTAGTAGTAGTAGGCTATCATACCAGATAATACAACAATTAAGGCCTCATCATTGCTATTAGGAGTGACTCTTTTCCTGGTCCTAGGTTTCATATAGCCTGTGATTGCCCACTTACTCCAAAGGAAAGGACTATTAAGCCATAGATATCCTGGTGTGCATGTGTTCAAATATAACCCCTGCCAGTAGAACTCTGCCACACCCTCTCTCATTTCGTTACAGGCTGGGCCAGGTGGTGCTGTAAGTGTGTGTGTGTGTGTGTGTGTGTGAGAGAGAGAGAGAGAGAGAGAAAGAGATATAGAGAGTTTTGTATGTTGGGTGTCCTCAAAGTTTATGTGTGCATAGATGTGGCATGGTGACACCTCCCGCTGGTGAAAGATCAGTTGGGCATCCTCGCTGCCAATGCCTAGTGACTCTTATGAAAGACGACCTTCCTAATTCACTGGGATTAAGTCTTCTTCTGAAGGCCGCCATTGGTTTAGTCTCCTTGCGTCAGGGCTGTCGCTCTGTCGTCTTTGTTTTGTAATTCTACTTTGAAAACACAGCATGTGGTGATCCAGACAGAATGGATTAAGGATTTAAAAAATAATAATAATAAACCCATATTAATTACATGGAGAAAGCAAATTTATAGATACTGGGGATATGATTCAGTCTTTTACATACAGTATGTGCTGTCACTATTGAAATTATATTGGAAAGTGACATACATAAAAGGAATAATATATTCAAATTGGTCTGTAAATCTTACCATGGTTATGTTTAAGACAAAAAGGCTAACTGCATGTTAGTAGTGTGCTTTGGAAATAACAGAGGTGGCTCATAATGACTTACAAAAACCTTACCAGTTACTATGTTACAATCACTGAAGGAGTGCTCAGACTTTCCATCTTTTATATGCTAAATTAATTGTCTTTCTATGTCCAACTCACATTCCCAGCTCTGGTGGTGCACCCTTCTACCATTCCAATTTTATATGGAGAGCAAATGCTGATATGGTCCACTGAAGTGAGGCCATTTTACTGTGCCAATAGTCAATCAGTGCTGATTATAATGGGATGGTCTGGAATCCCTGGATTAATTTGATAAAATTCCAACACTATAACAAAATACTTTGGGCCAAGACGAAACATCTTGTACTGGATGTAATCTGGTGTGTATCTGGAAAACACACAATTGCTCATACATGTTTCATACAGTAACTCAGTAACACCAAGTAAGCACCAAACTGTTTCTTACTGATCAATTCTGTGAGCAGATTTATTTAGAAAGTTTAGTTGTGTATTTTAGTTATGTCGTTTATTCAGTCGTGTGTTGTCAAGTCAGTCATATCAGACAGTAACATGTCCATATGACTAAAACAGAATATGGCATTTGTTTTCCCCAGATATGTGTATTGCTGCTGCTATCTCCCTGCTCATGATTCTTATCTGTGGCATGGCAACATATGGGGCTTATAAGGTAAGGCCCTTTACGTCTCCTCATGATGGAATGTATTGTTTTGATTTTGAAACTGTATGGAGAATATCACAAGTCATACATTTCCAATTATTTAAGTTTAAAGTCTTTCAATGTTTAAATTATTGTTATTTGCTCTGTTCACAGCAACATGCTGCTTGGATCATTCCATTCTTCTGCTACCAAGTCTTCGACTTCGCCCTTAACACCCTGGTAGCCATTAGTGTTGTGGTGTATCCCAACACAGTGCAAGACTACCTTCAGCAGCTGGTGAGGACAACTTTACAATTCATTCAGACTTTAGTGATTATCTGTAATGAAATGGATACATGTTAATGTTTGGTTTGTTAATCGTTACAGCCTGGAACCTTTCCATACAAAGAGGACATCATGTCCACAAACAACATGTGCCTAGTGTTTGCAGTGCTCATCTTTGTTGGCTGCATACTGTCCTTTAAGGTAAGGACCACTGCATAGTGTGGTACATTTCACAAAGGTATGCAGAAGCAAAATATGGTGATAAATGTAGAATTGATATGGTGAACAATATGTTCATGTTCAGACATTTGACATGCAATTGGGATTGCTGTAATAAACCTGATAGGTATTCCTCCTCTTGAAAAAGTGCAGCAGACTGCACTGACTACGTGTTTAGATTTCTTGTCAGGGCTTTTGACTTTCTCTCCCTGAGACTGGGGTTGGCCTCTGAGGAAGATTTGTGTATGAAATTTATTTGCAGATGCATTTAAAATCCAGATGAAGAACCTATGATGAAGTAGAGCCTTTCACACACATAATAAAATATGAAACTATGGAATTTATGATACTAATAGCTTAGTTTGATTCTAAAGCTTGCTATGAGCATGAGATAGCTATGCAACTGAAATGAGACGCCACCCCCTGTGACTTTATATAGATATCCATCATCCAGAGGCAAGATTATTCCATGTGACTTATGATGTGGAATAAAATGCTTTGTGAATGCCGGTAGGCAGAGAAGAGAAGAGGCTTGTACCATCAGAAACATGCATTTGCTCCAAAATTAGCTGCTCGTCAAAATGCTTAAAGGACAAATGAGCTCATGTTTGCCTTCTCAAAACAATATTTCTGTCCTTGTGGTTCACATTTTCCAGTACAGCTTCACCAGGGTTATTCACACGTAGACTATAACCTTTTATGGTGCCACTGTGACCGATTGGGGTTGTGGGTCAACTGGAAAATGGCAGGGTCAATTTCTCATTAAGGACTCGCACATTTATGGTTGAATGAGTGCCTCATAGACTGTCATTCCTTGCCTTCCACAGGCTTACCTGATTGCCTGCGTTTGGAACTGCTACCGGTACGTCAGTGGAAGAAGCTCCACAGAAGTACTGGTCTACGTCACCACAAACGACACCGCAGTAAGTGAAGGATATGACACGGTGTCCTTGCATTGCCTATTTATGCGCAGTTGCCCTTCGAGCGACATCACTGAGCCAGCTGACTGACTATGTTGCCTGTTGGGCAGCCAGTGGCAAGATAAGAGCACGAGTTGTGGTCAAAACAGTGCTCACTGCACTGGTCATGAGATAGCCACAGTCAGGCAATAGGAATATGTAAAGTCTTCTGAGCCTTTTGGGGGTTTGGTCTTATTGCAGTTTTAAATTGTGGGAATAGACCCTTAAACATGTTTGATAATTGGTGGCCTGGGTAGACATTAGTCTTCAAGAGGACTAATGAATACATTGTACAACTTGTTATTCAGCTGGGCTTGCATGAGACTGATGGATCAGCTCTGTCTCCTCATGTCCTTCTTATTGTTGAGTCATATTACAGGGGAGGGTGTTATGGAGGACATTTTCCTTAGTCTGCCATGCTGATAATCCACAGCCATAACTAATCTCCAGCCTCTTTCCTTATGCCTTCTGCAACATCCCCGTGCTTCGCTGATCCAGTCCAGACAAGCCCTCCTCACGCCTCACAGCGATGGGCTCTGTGCTTGTGCTAGGTGCTCTCGCTTAAAATACGCTGTGTTCTTCTTGGCTCTTTGGTTCATCTTTTGATTATTCAGCTGCTGTTGTGTCACACATGTTAGTGCTAGATAGTGGCATATGTCCTAAATATCCCAGTAATGGAGTGGTTCAGTGTCTTTATGTGAGATTATAGGGTTGCTGGTGTTGGTCAGCTGGTTCTCTGGTGTCGGGGCATCGCCAAGTGCCTGGCTGCTTTGAGAGGAAAGGCCATTAGAATACATAGCGCGCACGCGCTCGCTTTCACAGAGAGTTACATAAGTGTCTGTGTGTGTCCAGTTCATTTGGACTCTCTCAGTGATGCACACAGGACCTCCTGACAGTGTTGGAGTGCTATCCCCTCGGAGCATATTCTACTCACACTCCTTCACTCTCCCCCTTTTAATTAGCCGTGCCTGGATTGGACACACAGCTAGACTCTGGCCTTGTCATGCTACTGAGAGCTTTTGACAGGTCCCCCTGCAGCCATGGCTGATGCTATTTGTATATATATATATATATATATATATATATATATATAAATATTTGGATGAGAGAAGCACATAGGGTACAGGCTGTAATGCCTTAGGGTACAGGCTGTAATGAATGCCATTGCTGTAATGATGTACATAATGCCTTTTAAAAATTGTTTTAAAATGTTGCAAAGCTTCATGTCTAATGGTGCTTTTCTGTTTGTGTGTCGTCGCAGGTGCTGCTGCCCCCATATGAAGAGGCCATCGCTATTCCACCCAAGGAGCCACCTCCTCAATATGTTTCGGCGTGAGCGTGAAAAAGAGAGAGCCATTGAGAGGCAGCACACACGAGAGACACTCTTCTCAATCAGCCCTCCCCCAGCCCTCTCCCTGCCCGCTCCAAAGAAAGGACCTTCCCCGGCCTCACCCGCAGCCCTGCCCCCCCCCCTCTCTCTCTCAGGAGCTGTGAGCATGACTTTGCCATGTCCTTCCCCGCGCGGGGCTTCCCAGCTGTCCAGGCAACGAGTAGCTATGTGTCAGCTCCAATTCCATTTGCACTTTCTGTGATTCTGCGTGTACCCCTCAGTGCGCCTCCAAAACTCCACTCCCTCCATCCTCGCCTATCCCGAACCCCTCTTTTCTAATACTGTGAATTTCTCCAGAATTGTCATCTGCTGAGATAGCTCATTTTTTGTAAAGCAATGAGAGTGACATGTTTGGGGGTTACGCAAAAGCACTTTTCAAATGACCATTTCTGTGGTGACCTGCCCCGAATGTAAGAACTAGGGGATTTTTTTTCATACTATGTTTCTATGTACAAACTTTAAGAAAATGTTGTGATGGCAAAGTTTCCCAAGTCTAACAGAACTTTGTTAACATTCAGTAGCGCTTATTAATATTACCCTTAAAAAAAACAAATGTCTTCCTGAGATAACACATTGACAGTGACAGTGTGTTGTCATAATATAACCCATTTGCTATGAATAATGTTCAATTGAATTTTGGGTTCGGTACTCACTTTGTGAGGTGAGTTGGCTGGACATGTTGACGAAATATGTACTGTACATGCAATATTTGCAGATAGATGGAGAAATTGGATGGCATAATAATAGAGAAGATTGAAATGGTAAAATTAACAGAAAAAAACAATTTCTGTGTTCCTATGCTGGCAGCTGACCTATAAGGTTTTGCACATATAATATCAATCTTGATTTGATCTTGTCTGTTGTAGATGCTGTTTGAAATGGGTGTGAATGAGTAATTCATGACATGGAAGTAATGATATGGTCAGTTTCTGGTCCAAAACTTATTTCTTGTTCCTGACCATGACAGGGAAAAGACCACATGCTTTCCTCTCAGTCTTCAGTAGCTTACTGTAGTTAGCTTGTAATCCTTTTCTCCCATTTTTTATAAAGCTTTGAAATGTCTTGTCCTGTATTTCTATAATGTCATCTTTGGAAAATACACAGTTTGATGTTGATCATGTTGATACCATGGTAAGCACTACAGTTAGTAAACAATTAGAATAGTTAGAACACCATTCAGCTTCTCTTTTGTCCTTTACTGTTATTGCAGCTTTTGCAACTTAAATTTTCGTCTTATCTAATCACAGATGTGAAAATGTGGTGTCCAAAGACGGTCAGCATTTCAAATAGACAGATGATATGTGATAACTGTCACTGATGTCTAATATCCTCCAGTGTTTGGATCCAGCGTGTGTAGGTCTATCTTATAAAGGCTGTTTACAAAGAGTCACCTTTTACTAAATACAGCAGCTGACACAGTTTAGAAGCTGTGGATTAAGATTCAGTTTTAAGGCTGTACTGTCCTGTCACACATGTTGTCTTTTGGCTCTGCACATTTCTTGATAATAAAATTCCTCCTTCAGCACCTCAGCAGAATGGCTGTTGCTCTGTGTTTGCATGGTTTCATCTGGGGATTTTCCGATGCCTGGGCGCGTGCTGTAGGCTGCTGAACTGTGGCTGTGCGTGTTGTCACGGTCATCAGTGCAGGTGAATTAAAGTCACAGTGGCCGTGTCAGCCCTGACTGGGTTAGACGGCTAGCCCATGCACCATACTGTGCCGTTTCACGTGTTTGGCAGCCGCTCCGGTCACAATCTCTTGTGCGCGGTCCATCCGAGGAGGATCAGAATGGATTTACGGCACTGATGAAGTTGTTGGAAAACTGCCTGCCATCATGGCTGATGTAGTCTGATCGGAGGAGACGTGGTCACCTACTTTCTGTATCACCGGATGGACGGACCATGCACAAGTGGGTCAACCCCAGAGTTTGCTTCTGCTCTTCTGTCAGACATCTTTCAATATTAATGTCTCAGTGCCATAGCGTGCCATTAAGCCCTTGCTATTCAGCAGCACCAATTACAGACAGATCCTCAACATGAGAGTTACATTTGGTAAAGCACTGGAATGTGACCATGTCCTTGAAGGCTTTATTGAGTTCATTAAAATAGAGAGGCCCCGCTGGCCACGTCATCATTTTCATGCATGCATGCCTACAGTGTGGGATTCAGCCAGGCCATTGTCCTCATTCCTCAGAGAGCCCTCGGCACGTGCCTGCTTGATTGAGATTATTTGATTTATGTGGTGATGGGAGTATTAGGGCTCAGTGAACGTGCACACATGCAGAAGAAAGTAGGCCAAATCACTTAAGAGCTGAGGGCTGTTTTTAGTTTTAAAGTTGTTTTATATAGGTCTGTCTGTCAGGATTTGAGTGATTATCCCTTTGGCAGAAAATGTATATTAAATCCTAATCAAGTTGGTGGGACAACATCCTTGTCATTGAAGCTTAAACCTCATCCAAAGCCCTTACCACAGACCATGAGGATTTTAAAAGTGAACACATCCATTCAGAGAACTCATACTGCAGAGAAATAGTTTTTGAAACATGGACATGAACACGGTCACATCATCCTGTTTCCTCAGTTTAGGCATTGCATCAATAACTGGGGGAGTTGGATCGATCAATGTCAGTTTATTTATAGAGCACACTTCAAAACAACGACAGTTAACCAATCCATGCGATGAGAGTCATGGCCCGTTAACCTCTTCGATTTTTGCCCCTGGATGATCGTGTGATCCACTTGTCCGTGCTGATGCATGGGGGCAGTGCTGTGCTGCAGTGTCTGGCTCGTGAGCTGATGCTGTGCTGCAATAGTGCACTAGAGGATTACCCTTCATTTACCTGCCTTTGCTCCCTGTTGTGCTCATAGCCATTATGCTGCTCTCAGATGGGATGCAGAGAGATGGATGGATGTATTATAAGGTCTTGTTCACATCACATGCTCTCATTACACTGTAGCTGAGATTAAAGTCACCATCTCTCCTTCCCTCGTGGAAGCCGTTATGAAATTTTTATTTGCTGACGAGAGTATGCAGGCCACCAAAAATCTACTAAGAGTATAGAACTGGCACAAACAATATCCACCCATGGCCCAGAAACCTGTCCTGCAATTAGTCTGTCTCAATTTCATTATCCTGTCATTATCCTGAGTTCATATTTGTTTGGTGTAGAGTAGTATCACACAAATGATTTCCAGAAACAGAGGCCAAATCCCCAGTACTGAGCCAAAACAGCCCAGAAAGGTCTGAGGTAGGCCTACACTTTGTCTCAGCCCCAGTTGCTATGTTACCCAACCCCAGTTACCAAATGTACCTAGAGCTTATAACGATGTACACTTAAGTGTGGTTCAAGTACAACATGTGCCTAGAGCCTGATTTTATTACACCACATGCATATGTGGGCATTAGAGACCATTACTGCTCTCTATGATGCTCTAAGTGCATTTCAGATGTCAATATGTAACTGCAAGCACAGGACTAACCTTAAACCTGTAAATCTCTTAATACCCGTGTTAGATTCACAGAGTATGTCCTTACTGCATTTCAGTCACAAGCACTAAAGTCATTGACGTTGGCGAGAGAAGGGAACTCGCCCCATCCCAAGCCAAAGGCGCCAAGACACAGAAAATAAAATCGGGTTATGAAATGAATATTCCCACTCTGGGGTTACGTAATTTTAATGAATCAGAAGTGAGTATTGACCCTGGAGGCGCTGAGCAGACTGCACTCCTGCACAAGAGACTGACCAACGTGAATATGAACCTGGGATGTGTATGTATGCAAGGGAACAGCTCATCATTAGTTGCCCCAATAGGTATATCAGCTTCCAAGAAGCCATCACAGGGAAATTAGTGTTTCCTGAAATCATACAACTACAAAGAAATGAGTGTCACAATGGTGGTTGAATTCAGCAATCTGTAGGACAAGTAGATGTGATGTGCTGAACATCTTGAAGTGAATATCACTCTTTTATGAACGATTGTACACAAGTAAAGCTAAACTGCGACAAAGTCCTACTTTACTTTTAAAGTTTACACTTAATATCTATAACAAAAACCTTTATCAAAACCATACACTCTGCCACCTGCTGGTCACTTGGAGCAGAACAGGACCCATGACACTACAACCAATGATTTAAGCCGTTTTTCCCCATTATTACAGTGCATGAAAATGGTTCTGTTATCCGAAGTCTTCTTCTTCTTCTTCTTCTTCCCACCAAATTTCTGCGTCTAATTCAGCTTCAACCGTTTAACATAGAAACTTCGTTCAAACTTTGTAACGTAGGTCTTGAAAAGGACACTTGAGGAATGTATTTTTCACTTTTGTAAACTTTATACTTTTTGAGATATTAACAAAAAATAAGCTTATTTTTCCCCATAGACTTTGCATTAGCACTATGATATCACAATGGACTAACTAACTTGATTTGCACCTGTATCAACTTCCAGCTGCTCAACTAGGACCCATCAAAGGGCCAGTTAAACTGACTGCACCTGTATCAACTGCTTTCTGCTTAACTAGGCCAACTCTCTCTGTGTCTCTCCATTCTACAAGGATATAAGGCACATTCCATCCAACTTTCTATCTATTCATCCTCTTCAAACCATTCACTCATCCACCCATTAAACTATCCACCAACATCCATTAAACAATCTGCCTATCAACATCCAATTCAACTTTCTGTCTATCAACATCCATTACACTATCTACATTCAACTTTTAAACTATATACTCTGTCTCAGGCTTTAAGCATACAATCTGGCTCTCTTAAGACAAGGGCTCCGAACCGGTTCAAGGAACGAAAACGAAAAACGAACGGAATTTTACAGAATTTTACGAGGAGCGGGAGCGGAAACGGAAACGAAAACAAAATGGTCTTCAACTGTTCCGGAACAGAAATGTTATTCTGAAATCCACAAAACCGGTTAATAATGTTTTTTTTTTTGTTCTCTATATAACAGCCTAATAATTAGTGGGTTTGATCCAGCAAGCCCACTATTGTTCTTCTTAAGTTTACTTTATTTATTATTCCTTTTCACCCACTTTTTGGCCGAACTACTGCTCCTAGACCGTTTGAGCTATCGACGCAGTTCGAACTCCAAAAATTCAGGCCCGAACCGGTGTAACTTGCTTGTTACTTTCGTGTCGCTGGCCCTTGTCGTTTTCGCGGTATTCCCGTTTTTCGGCGTTTTTGGGCCCCATTGAAATGAATGGCGGAATGTTCAAGGATTCTAATTCCGATTGTGACATCACAGCTCTAATTGTTTAAGCTTGTTATATGTTAATGAATGGGCACAGTATTATTGTGTACAGTAATGGGCTATCAGTAGTATGTAAACAGTTCATGTGTTATGCGATTTACATAAACTAGTAAACAACAGAAATGTTAAAAGCTGGTATTGTGTTTCCTGAATTCTTACATTCAGACATTCAAATGAAATGTAATTAAATAGCATATATATACTCTATCAGTGTATGATGCTTGCATGAGGGAAACATCCCAAAACAACGACACCCATATAATTGCTGTTGTTTTGAGAAGTATTTCTCATGCAAGCATCATGCAACAATGCAAAAACAATGAAACTAGTATAGGCCTAATTATATTTTACATTAGTAAAGTAGTACTCTGATGTGCATGCTTTCACAAACTTTTGTGAACAATCTTAGCACTTTAAACATTGACTGTTTTGAAGTGCATGTATAGCAATATAGTAAAAAAATAATAATAATTGTGATATCATTACAATTTGATGGGGGTTCATGTAGGTGGGCCCTATGACCCCAAAGTATGCCTTGACTGGGCCTCAGGTCAAAGAAGTTTGAGAAAGGCTAATGTAGACGACAAAGCAGCAAGGAGGCGTCGTGTGATCATTTAAACAAGTTTTATGACAAGGTCGATGAGGGTGGGAAAAATCGTACATTTCTGTGCAAACTTTGCCCGCACTTCAGTCACATTCAGTCACATTGTCTTTTAAGAAAATGCAGTCCATTTTTCGGTTCCAGCAGCCAACAACCTCAGAACCGACCCTTCGAATCCTCTCAGGAGGGCTGGCCTTCTAACCTAGTGACCACCATAGCAACCAGCATGATTGCCCTAGCAACCAGCATAGCAACCACAATATTTATGCGTTTTAGCTTATTGGATGTTGCGTTAATGCAGATAACTTTTGATCTGTGTGCCTGATTTTCATAAATGAGGTACCGTTGGAATCCTTGGATGAGGCCGAGTTCCATGCCACTGATCAAACCCACTCTTGCAGTTCCTCGGAACCGCAATTCTAGTTTCATTTCTGCAGTCTGAAAAAAAAAACGAATAAATGGACCTTTGGTCCAAATGTGTATATTTTGTCTTGCTGTTGTAATGTAACCTATCCGTCTGCCACTTCGGATCTTAGGCCAGCTCGTGGCGAAGGCTACTGAAACTGATTTTGAATATTGTTTGTAGCCTATGCGTAATAGCCTATTTTGCCTGTCCCGCCTTGTCGTTTTTAAAAGTCGGGATTTGAAATGTTTTGCGCCAATTATAGCCTATTCTATGTAGAAGAGTTAAGCGGGAAATTTTAGATAGGCCTTGTCAGCAACAGACAGGTTCGTTTATAAACAGGGTTGGAATTATAAGCGCAAGCCTTTGAAGATCTCCATATGGATAAAACTTAGGCAACAACCAGGTAAGGAGTTTAGCGTATCCAGAAATATTTTTGATAAGAAATTATTTATAGGCATAGGTTAGGCCTACAGTAAGTCTGTAGGCTATGGGATGGATAGCCCATCTGAATGTTTTTGGATGCCGCCTGTGATTTATTATTTTTGGGCATAGCTACGGTATAGGCTAAATCAAGGGGAAACTAGATGTACCGCAGAGCGGTACAAAATATGACCACCGCCCAGTCCAGCACATTTTTTCCACAAAAATAAATCACGCTGAAAGGCCTATATGATTCTAACTGTCTCACTAAATTGCATTATCCACACTTAATTCTCACTGGTATCTGCTAGACAACAAGTACCAAAACATGATTAGTTCATAGATTTCACATGTAAAATTCATTTTATACAAACCCACCCCCATCTTGCCTGTTCATAATTCTGAGAAATTCTTGAATTGTGTGCATGTGTGCGTGTACACGTTTATGTGTGTGTGTGTGTGTGTGTGTGTGCGTGCTTGTGTGTTTGTGCATGTGCATGCATGCGAACATATGTCTACTGTGTGAGTATGTGTCATACATATGATTACTGTGAATGTATGTGTGTGCGTGTGTATCTGTTTATGCACATGTGTGCACATGGAATGGGTTAACATGACCCCTGGAGAAAAACATACGGAAAAAAATTGGTCATCCCTAGGCCCTCACGGTTCTCAAGATATTCACAGAAAACTGTGTCTGCCCTACCCTCCTTCGGGGGTCCAGAAAAGCGGGGGCTACAGATCAAAACGAAAACCGATGGTTCATGCTATCCATGTGGGGTTACATGCCCACCAAGTTTAAATCAGTACCCGGTCTTTCAGTGTCGGGAATCCTTGTTGGTGTCACGGTCACTAAATGTACACATAAATTATTTTATTGTAAGGCCCCATGAATGAAAGTTCACAAAACTTGTCATGCATTTGGAGGACGTCATAATGATCCTACACTTTCAATTTTGTGCAGTTTTGACCATGTCAGCCAGAGATATTGTGGTGAAAACACCTAATTTTTTACTTTTTAATTTTTAACTAGGTGGCGCTATACATGAAATAAGTGGTAATGGGATGGGTTGACATGCCCCCTTAAGACCAACATACAAAAAAAAGGTGGACCTCTTAAACCTTACGGTTCTCGAGATATTCACAGAAAACTGTGTCTGCCCTACCCTCCTTTCGGGGGGTGTAGTCCAGCGGGGAGGCTACAGATCAAAAATGGTTCCATGCTATCCATATGGGGTTACATGCCCACCAAGTTTAGGTCTACCCGGTCTTTCAGTGTCCCGGGAATCCTTGACGGAAATTTGGACATGCGAAAAAGAAAATAAATAAATAAATAAATAAATAAATAAATAAAAATAAAATCTGACTAAACCTATATGACCGCCGCTTCGCTGCGTGGCGGTCATAATAATGAGTATGTCTATTCTAAGGTAAAGTCCACAAAAATAGACTTGATAGGCCCGCCAAACACTGCCGGGAACTTTAAGGGAACGATATTTTGCGTTCGAACGGTTCGAAATGTTGGTGGCAGAACGATGGTTCCATAGGTCTACCTGAATCGTTTGAAAAATAATTTGGGGACTACTATTTCCTCTACAACTGTTTCAAAATAAATGTCCTCACTCAATAAACTAAATAATTTAACTATTTCAGCCAATATTTAACTGTTCAGCCATTTCAACTGTCAGTTGTTATCAACTATGACTCCTACCAAATAAAAGTTTGTTTGGCATTTTATGTTAATATACAGTATGTTTATATTTTCATGCACTGGTAATTTCCTCGAAATTACATTTTCTAGTTGCCATTACAGTTCGTTTCACTAAATTCCTTTTCCATCAGCATGCTCAATCTAATTTTGTTTTTCTTTAAGAAAACATTGTTTACTGTTGTATCATGTATCAAATCAGTCAAATTGATTAAGCAGCTCAGATCAGTCACGTTTTTTTAGAGTGCATGAAAATGCAATGTACTGTTCTTCCAAGGCTGCTTCTTCTTCTAACGCAGTTAATGCAGATTCAACCGTTTAACGTAGAAACTTCATTCAAACTATGTTACGTAGGTCTTACTTAGAACATGTGGGCTTTGTATTTTTCAACTTTGTAACTTTTATACTTTTTAAACTATTAATTAAAAACTACTCAAAATTTCCCCATAGACTTAACATTGGGCTGTGACATCACAATAGAGCCGTTAAGCAATTAGAACCCTATGACAGGTGTTCAGGCCACCTGGATCAACTGCCAGTCTCAGGCTTTAAGCATACAAACTGGCTCTATTAAGACTACACATCCTGTTCAACTGTTTCCTCTGCCCACAACTGTTTCAAAATAAAAGTCTCCACTACAATAATTCCCTATTAAATAATTTAACCATTTAAACTATCCAACTATTTAACTGTTCAACTATTCCAACTGTCAGTTATCATCAACTATGCCTCTAGCCTACTATATTAAACCACCACCTACCTAGCAACCAATTTAGCAACCATTATACTAGCAAACCACTGTAGTAACTCTGTACTAACTTTATTTCTGATAGTAGCCACCATGGACACCCTAGCAATAAACGACTTCAAGTACCCTAGCAACAGCCTAGCAACCACAATCCATTAAAACCTAGCAACCAACATCATTAACCTAGCAACCACCATAACTACTCTAGCAACAGTCAGTTGTCATCAACTTTGACTCCAGTCAACTGTTTCCTCTCCCCACAACTGTTTCAAAATAAAAGTCGTCACTGCTATAATCCCCTATTAAATTATTTAACCATTTACCAGGGGTATGAAAGAATGTGTTCTTAACTGTAAATAAAAAATCTAGACGACTGCCTGAAGAAAATAAGATTCCACAGTTACTGATTATATGAGGTTGCATGTCAGGAAAAGGACCAGGGGAGATGGCAGTCATTACCTCTACAGTAAATGCACAAGTGTACATTGAAAATTGCGGAAGTCATTTTCCAGGATGATGATGCATCTTGCTATAGAGCAAAGAACGTTAAAACTTTTTTCAGGAAAAAGTCAATGGCCAACAAACAGTCTGGATCTTAATCCCATTGAATGAGTGGTATATCTCGTAAGCCATAACTAAAATAATGTTTATTTATAAATATTTATCCTCATACATGCTTAAAATTGGTGATAAACTTGTGCATCTTTTTATACCCTTGTATGCAATAATAAAGAGGCTATTGTGTTTATGAATTAAAAGGCAGAAACAAATAAAATGTATTTTTTAATTTAACGTTATTTTATGTACTGCGAACGGTGAGTGCCCAGACCCTACTAGTGAACTCTAAGCCAGAGGTGTACTAATTATGATGTTTTAGGTTTGAGATTCCATAATTGTTTTCCTCAGGATTGAGTGATACCATTTTTCCCTCTACATGATCTGAAAAATAAAGTGCCTAAAATGTCTACATTTTTGTTAAGTTACAGAATAAAAAATAGTTTTGAGGCACATCTGTGATTCTATAAAGCAAAACAGCTGAATGAACATTTTCTAAGAGGGTTATTTCATGCGTGTTGCCAGGGACAGTAGTTTTAGGTAAGATGAAAGCATTGCATTAAATTATTTATTTAATTCATCCTTGGTCCATTTTATTAGGCCAGTGTCTTAATCAATCCAAACAAACCATGGCGGTGTGAAAGCAACCAAAGAGCATTCTTTTAGTTTGTGTTTAGTATTGCATTGCTCATTTTAAAGTTTTTGTTGTTGTTGTCAGTTTTCACTTTAATAAACTGCCCTTTTTCAGTGAAGGAAATTATTTTCACCCCAAGTTTTAGTCTTTTTTCTTTAATCTTTTCTGAACTACAACAAAAGTACCATGCTCAGAATGCCTGAAATCAAACAACAAACACACTACACAATCTGCAAGCACTGGGTGGCAAATAAATATCAGGGATGCAAAGAGGTATAGGGGTGTCAACTGGGTCACATTCATGCTGTGTAGGGGTCAACTTTAGATAAGATAAATATATTATCTTCACATGATAAATGTATTACAAGTACATTTACAGCATCCTTATTATAATTTTTTAAATTCCGCTAGTCTCAGCTGCTTCTTCAGCCACCTACCACCTCAGAATGGTGGAGAACTCTACATCTGATTGGCTTGTTGCCTTTGATGGTTAGTTGGTCAGGAGTGAGATGGTTATGGTAATGCTAGGGTCCGACCCAAACAGAGGCAGAGTAGAGTTGGGTCTTACTGGGGTGAAGTAGTCTTCATACAATAATATTATTTCTTCTCAGATCTGCATGAATCTCTAGGTGGCCTAGATAGATATTCAAAAGGTGATGTTTGCCTCATGAAATATGATGCAAAGCCAAGTCTGACTACCTCAGCATCCATTTATAATGAAAGGCAGAGCAGCAGTGACATTGACAATTTAACCAACTTTATTTAAAACAGCAGTGTAGGAAGAGCGTCTACTTCTCGCCTGGTTGCTGCTGCTCTGGCATGCTTCTGATGATGTCAGAGTCACCTGTGGAGACAGAGCAGAGACAGACCCATTAGGACATAGCATCCACTTGTGTCTGCAGCCATTTCATCTGCATTTGTTCTTGAAACAGCATGCACCCTATGCAAGACCACACACAAAGTATCTGGAGCAGTCTGCAAAGACCTGTGACAGTTTTTACAGACTACCCGTCTGTCTAGCCTTGTACAAACAGATATGCAGTCTCCCTAAATGCACCTTTCTGTGAAAAGATTACCTTAAGCTTAAATGAGGCCACCTGCTATTAGTGATTTTGATTGGCAGCATTATAAAAAAAAAAAAATATATATATATATAGGTATATTGTGTTCCTGACTGGATCTGAACCTGGTAAGATGCAGGTCAAGGACAATAAACCTAATACTGACAGGTGAAATTGAGCAGACTGCTAACCTTACAATTTAATATTCAACAACAGTGGCCTTTTCTGAACTGGAACTCAATTTCAAGTGCAGCACATACTCTCTGGACATCCTTTTCATTTTCAAACACCAGAAGTGAGACCTTGACCCACATAGAGACCCACCACAATCATAGAAAAATAAACATGAACATGAATTTAGTGTAGGTGTTGGACCTGCCATGCATTACCTGACCCTCTAATTGGCCAATTTATTAATCTAGTTTTAAACGTACTGTTTACCACTGCTAAATGAATACTTCCAGTGTTATCTCGTATATTAAATTGACTTCTTGTGGTGATTCATAAGACATGAATGAGGTTAACCTCATAGTGAAGGGGAAAAGTTCTGATTTCTGCCTATTTAAGGGTATTTTTTCTTATTCAGTTACAAAGATATTGTGATGAATTGCTGTTGTCTCGTATTTGAAACGTGGTTTACGAATGCCCAGAGCCGTTTATTGGGCGCTACGAATGTCTATCAAATGTGTCTGTACGTAGCTCGTGTGTCATTGTCTTGCTGCCCTCCCTCCGTTCTGTGATTGGTCCCATTACTGAGGCGAAAATTTGCTCCATGGAATCCAGGCTGCCTAGCAGCGTGGATAAAAATCAGCGCACGTAAGGCAGCATGTGAAAACCCAGGCTAGTTGTCTACCTTTAAATTGAGTATCACAGAATCACTGTATTGTGATATCACAATCCTGGTCAAAGTATCATCACCATGCCGAGCCAGGCTAACCATATCATGAGCCCAGCTGGATCAAACAGTGCAAGACAAACAATACAAAACAAGACCCAAGGAATGCACAGTGAGAAAGGCCAAGCTTTCCTGTTTTGTAAAATTCCAGTATATCAAAAAGCTGGGTTTCAAAACATATGCTTACATTTCACCAAGAAAGTGAGGCACTACCAACATAAATGCCATGTAGTGGCTGCCATTTACTTTTCATACAACTCCCAGCTTGGGACGGATGTATTGCAAGTGGAGTACAGTACAGCAACTTACCGGGATCAATGATGGCCAGTGTGCACACTCTGTAGTATCTTCCACAGGCTGTTCCCAGCTCAATGTTGTTGCCGCTGTAGTGGTGGACACCGGTTTTGGCCAACATGGCATAGTACTCAATCTCTGATTTTCTGAGGAGAAACAAAAGGTCAATTTGCGGTCTGCTAATACAGTAGGTCAAAACTATCAGCAACAGGCTTCCAAACACTGACCATCACACACAGAGTGATGAACAAGACCACCACGGAGGGAAAACTAGCATCTGCACATAAACATTCGGTTCACAAACACAATGCTAAAACGACCACTTTCAGAATGCAATCGCCCATAAGGCGCTACAGTGCACATCTGTAAAACTTTTATAGGGCATGACAATGTATTCTATCAGCTGAGCACCACTACCTTCAACACAGTCACACTCCACCTGGAGATATATTTCCAGCATTTGCATGTTTCTGTAGGCATCTCACTAGCTCTATTCATAAAGCAGACAGTGCTACAATATGTCTCAGTCCCACAAAGGTGATAAGGACGTGCTGCATGCACACACAACCTACCTCAGAGCTGGGCAGTTATTGGCCAGGATAACCAGCTTGGCTTTGCCCTGACGGATCATTTTCTGGGACTGTCTGTATCCCAGCACATATTTACCGCTCTTCATCACCAACTGGAGTCGGGAGTTGATGGACTCCAGGGACTTTTTCTAACAAACAAAAAAATAATCATTAGTAGTTAACATCAGCACCCCACTGTTACCAACTACTGTTATCGATACTGCTCCTGTGTTCAATACAGATCTTTCAAGAGACAGTGTACACCTGAAGACATTCTGAATGACAACTTCGACACACGCAAAAAGTAACACTAAAGCAGATGCGTGATAACGCCTTATTTAACTAACGTAAGTCTATGATGTATACACGATAGCGTTACACGATGACCATCTTAATCAACCAGCTAACGCTAACGATGCCGTCAAAAACAGGTTACCGTGATCAAGTCATAGCCGTTTTAAATAGTCGAACATACAAACACAGACATGTGACATCCATTTCAACGCGGTGTCTATGTAGTGAACGTAGGACAACTTAATTTATTAGGCGGACTGGACAGCTAATCAAGTTTGAAAACTACACTAACACATCTACCATTAGCTAGCTATCTAGCCAGCTACGAATCCACGTGAAGTGGCATAGCCAGCCAGCTAAGTGTGCTAAAGCATGGACAGCACCCGGGTCTACTCACTGTTTTCTTTGTGGCCACCATCGTTGCCGTTTAGTCCACTCGGGCCAACCTACACACACACAGAGAAAAAGCACATGTTTTCATTTCCTTCATATCTCCACTAAGAAGACTGTATATAAGTTAAATAGGGGTTATTTTTTAATATAAATACAGAGAGAAACCCACAGCCTGATACTCCCAATATGGCCTCGGAGAGAAAGAATTTCCCAGTGTGCACTGCGGTTGGACGATCTGTGGCTGTCATCGCGAGAGGAAGGCGCTGAGGTAACAGAGAATGTCTATGAATTAGACATGAACAAACAGAATATACTGAACCAAAACCATATAAATGAGTGACAATAGGTTTTGTAGTTAGTTATATGGTTTTGGTTCAGTTTTCTGTTTTGTTCATGAACAGCAGTATGTCTAAACTGACTAAATGACAATAACTAGGTGATACTCCTATTACCCTCTCCTGGCACTGATAATCAGCTGCATAAAGGGATAGTCATTCAAATATTTGGAAATCCTTGGAGAAAACAAGGATACCATAGAAACCAATAGAAATGTAAAGTGAGTAAACTTGAGTCTTGATATAAACTTGATATAAACTTGATATTTCCCAGGAATGCTACCACAGCTGACTATACCATTAGCACTGGATAACAAGAAAAGTGTGCTTTTATCAGTGCAAAAGACTCTTTTTGTGAAGGGTGCCACACTTCACTTCCCGCAGCATTTTGGTGATATTTTGTGTTGAATTTGGGGAAACCGATTGTTGTTTCAGTTGTGTTGAGCTATTGAAATGGTCCTGGTTTGTTTATTTTCTCAAAAAAGCTCAAAAGTGTGTGTATTTTGCTTAAAAACAAAATTTCTAAAGGGGTGCCAATACTTTTGTCAGTGACTGTACAACATAGCCTAGGCTTACCCTCTGATAGGGATGTCCTACCTTTGCATGTGGTGCTTAGAAAAATGTGTAATGTGAAAAGGGCACACAAGTAACAAGGAATTGTAGCCTATTAATGGATAAACAAATGTGGTCTGGCTTGATCATCAAATAGATCATATTTTAAGAGTAGCCTACTTTGTCGCCCCCCTTTGACCTGAGTGAAGTGATTCAAGTTGTTAATGTGGGTGGGAGCAAATAGACATGGTCATTTGCTTGTGTCATTGGTGAAAAGGGTCGTCATCTGTAGAAATAAATTTAGAAAATAATAAACCTCAACTTCATTTAAAGCAAATTAGATGAAGAGTGTGTAGGCCTAGAGCCATAGTGTGGAGAAACATTTGGTGTATTAAGTTAGGAGGCTGGTGTGTGGTAGCTATAAGTCCAGAAAAAGACTGTGGTTTGGACCCCTATAATTCTAGTAGGTCATAATTTGTTTCATTTGTTCAATAATGGAATTGTGGAATTGATTGAATATAATTACTTCTGATTCAATAGGGCTAGCCTACTACTTTTATAATATCTATAGACCTTCTACAGTGGAAACGAAATCTCATAGTGACCTGCCAGGTGGGTTTTATGCTGGACGCTTATGGTAACCGAACACAACAAATCCTCTGCCGGTTAGTTTTAACTTGTCATGCGCAAGAACTGCGCGGTTGAGTGGAGCAGTATTCCAATAATTTTATTTGAACGGGGCAGAGGACAGCGTAGACTTGCATCAGCGCAGAGTGACAGTCAACATCTATGCACGTTATCAAGGACTCGGACATTACTAAGGGACCTCTGGCTTTTCTGTCGTTGTCGTAATATATGTTTTTATAGAATGGGGTGTAGTTCTAGTACGCAGACCACAGGACAAGAGGCAAACAAACCAAGCCCAAAACAAGAGGAAAGTAATGGAACAAGCACAACAGGTGGGCATGCGATTTTCCTTGAATTCCAGAGATGTCATAAGAAAACTTTAAGTAGCCTACATTAGTGTCAAGTCACTGAAGTGTTGCGCATGGTTTGTGTTAGGCTATGCCACATTTGAAACTACCTTGATTTCTTTAAGGTTACTAGAACACATTTAACTGATTGTCTAAGGAAAGGAAAGAACGTAGCTGCTTGGGCTTAGCACGAAATTAAGTTTTCTTACATTTGAAATAAGGGTGCCTAAGCTGTTCTCAAAGTCGCAAGACTTTACTGTGTGTCCAAGTTAGTCTACAGTAGGCTATGCTGTCTGCATGATGAAGGGAGAGGGGACTCAGGAGTGGGACTTCCTGCTTGCCTAGTATGTTTGCTAATATTGACAAACAAATCCTCTAATTAAAGTGGGGACTTATAATAGACTCGACCTGCTTAATGCCTCTCTCCCTTAGAAACTGTTACATGGGCAGAGATAGTGTAACATCTTTAGTTTCAGCCAGAAATTCAACACCCTGGGTAGTTGCTTACTTTCCTGGATCAGTTGAGCATCACCTGTATGATACTGATTCAGCTGAGTGAGGCTGTCACAATCAACACAATGTGGTAAATGTTGTTACATATGTTTTCAAGGATGCCACTTAAGTTGTGCTGATTTTTTCTTTTATATGTGGTTTCAAGTGGGGTTGTAGAAGTGTTGAGGTGGAATATCACTGAAAGTGAGAGGAATAACTTCCATGAACTTTCTTCTATTTAACAGAAGTCAGCTGTGTTACTTAATGATCTAATGTAAATCCTGAGGTCATCTCAGTGATAATTTACATAACACACCTCATGCCCTTCCTTCATCACTTCAATCTACACCACACCACACACATCTTATGTCAGTCATAGATGATTCTTTGAGCTTTTTGTTTCAGTATATTCTTGTCATAATTATAAGATTGACCATTGAACTATCCTTGTAGGGCCTACAATTGCGCACATTATTTAGGGATATCATTTGTGGACCTAATCTGAATTCACAAAGTCTGTATAGATTACTGTATTTCGGCGTGTTCAAAACAACTTGCTTAACAGTCACAGTCATATTTTATGTTCTTTGGAGACATAGTTAGAAGTTCCTGTCATAGAGTGGGATGTTTTGGAATGTATAATGACTTATAAAACTACAAAGGGACAAGTGATAAATCTAAGCCATCAATGCCTGATCCTGTCTGACCTCTTGTTGACCCATTATCTGTTCATTTGTTTGTGCTTGTCTTTAATCATGGGTCAGGATAGATTTGGTTACCTGTGTAAGCATTACAGTGTTGGAATGTTGAAACATCAACTTGTCACCTGTAAATTACAATACTCCTTTTAGAAAATTTGCTTTGATTGTAGTTTAAAGGTACACTATGCAGGTTTTTGGCAACTGTAGAGCTCCCTATAGACTCGCGATGTATTTATATGTTACTCTGCTATTGTAAATAGCAAACTTCTCGTGACTTATCCCCCCTATATGCAATGCAGATGCTTTTGTTGTGGAGGTGATTGATTAACAACAGGCAAAAACTATCTCCAAAGTGCTATATGCTGACAAGGTAATTTTTCACGATTCTCTCGAGATTTGGCTGGGGCCGCTCTTGGAAGTTCCATGGCTGGTTTTCTCAGTAGGCACTTGCTACGTTTATGTTGTATAGCTATGCTAGGTGAACGATTCGCCTATTACAAGTTTGTTTACCATCAAATTGGCTTTGTAAAGGTGAAAATCTTGCATAGTGTATCTTTAACTGGTTGTCTGATAGGACCTTCAGAATTGTAAAAAATCCCTGTAATAAATTCCGCTCTGTTGCACTAACAGGCACAACAAATGAAAATGGTGGCATTCCAGAAGACAGAGTGACAATCCCAGACCAAACTGCATCAGAGACCTCTGCAAAACCACCCAGTGCAGGCTCCACAGCCCCGGCTGCAGCAGAACCCACAGAGAGCCCAAAGAAAGAGGGCTCTGAGGCTGCTCCCCCAGCCTCTGCCCCTGCCTCTCCCCCGGCCTCTGCCCCTGCCTCTCCCCCGGCCTCTGCCCCTGCCTCTGCCCCGGCCTCCAGTGACTCCACAGACCAACCAGCAGCATCAGAGGGAGATGCCCCAGCGGGGGACACCTCGAATGAGACCGCACCTGCTTCTGACACCGCTGCTAAGGCCTCAGACAACTCTGAGTCTCCCGCCCAGCCAGCAGGTGAGGATCTCAAATCCATTACCAGGCTTAAAACGTGCACACGTGCAGGGATATAGTGCATGCCATTACAACTTGTAACTTGTTTAATATTCAGAAGAAGAGGTATGGCTGAGACAAGAAAGAAGAAGCATTTCTTGATTAATGTAAAAATACTCAGCGACATGAATGCTTTGATATAGAAAGACAGAAGCATTTCTAGAGTTTCTAGAGACTAAAGCATTTTGAGAGTTACTTGTACCTTCACTTCTCCCCTCCCCCCAGGACTATTCTTCCATGTTACAGGCAGTGTTACTATGGGTTTCCAGTACACAAGCCGGCCCTTGTATTTTAATTAACTCACAAGGGTAGTTATTAACCTGAAAACACCTTTCAAATGTGGCAGTAGGACAGAGTGTACACATACACTCAATTTCAAATATGTGTCGTCTGTCACAGCTTAATATCTAATGACTTATTAGGAGCTGTCTTTAACAGAAACCCAAGGGGAACAGTTACATGGAATGCTAGTGACATTTTTGTACATCCCACTCTTTGTATTCGAACACAGCTTATATAGATGGCAAGAGCTGCCTCCCTGGTCAGGAGATATATATGTAAATGCTAATGGCTGCTCATGCAAATTTAGCTGAATATAAGAGACTGTTCCCGTTTATATAATGCAAAATTGCCAAGATATTACATTGACCATCTGTAGATAAGTAACAAAGCTTTGCAGTTTCTAGGCTGTAATTATTTGCTTAGTACATTTTGAATGACTTTATAATAGTAGTTTAAGGGTGATTTGAGGTTAACTAAGAGTCACAGGAGCTTGTGTGGTGAGACACGGTGCTTGACACCAGAGGAAAGGAAGGTGAAATGTTGGCAGGTAGAGCTGTCATTGACATCAGCCTGAGCTGGCTGTGACAACAAAACCTGCAGTTGGCAATGTGAAACTTCCTAAGAGGACAGCAAATGGTGCCAGACGGCTACCATACAGCCGTTTCATCTCTTTTTGTCTTAAAATGCTGATGGAATTATGATTAGACAACCCATATTATAATTGGTACATTTTTTGTCCGATTTTCCTTTCAACATTTAAGGTTTATGTTTCTGTTACTGTTATCTGGTTTACAGTTTCAGTTTAATGATTAGGGCCTATACTAAACTTCCAAAAGCCAAACTTCCACAATAAATGAGAGGATGTTAGTAATAATGATCATTCTCTGCTGTCATCTTCATTAGAGGGGGCAAAAGACAACGCTGCGTCACCAGAAGCCCCAGCTGAGTCCACAGCAGAAGCCCCAGGTGAGAGCAAAGCCTCGAGTGTGAAATGAGCATCCTGGCTCTCTGCTCCTCTACACTCCAGCACATTCACCTCATTTCCTGTCTTTTTTTCCAGCTCCCACAGAGGGATCATAAGACAGCACTACAGATGGATGTACTCACACAATCCCATGATGCTCACCAAATCTCTCAACGTGCAAAAGTGAGACTGTTGATCCACAGGGAACCTGCAGAGGCAGTCAAGCAGCTATTCAACTCTATAGTTTTGCTTTATCAATGTAATGATAGCAGATAAATGTATTTATATTTTGTCAAAAATGATATAGATGTAAAAGATATAAATGAAGCCTGATTACAGGAATGGATATTTAGACCCCATTTATATAGTGGATTTAGTTGACCAAGTGAGGTTAAACTTATCAGGAACCAATTGTGTTTTCAGCATTGTCCCTTAGGTGAGGGTCATCTATTACAATTGCCTGTTGCCAAGCTAGACAAACCAGTCTCCTGGACTGGAGTCTAATAGATTGACTGTGCCTTTGTTTTCTTCTGTTGGTGTGTGGAAAGGATTTCTACTTTTGTACATACCATATTTCACCAGCACAATAACATCAGATAGTGTATCAATTACATCGTTATATAGCTTCTAAACTTCTTTAAAACACAAGCTTTGCTGTGAAAGTTTGACTTTTTCTATGCAAAAGTCAATATTTTGTGAATGAGAAAAGACGGACTTCATCTTTCTACAACCCCAAAACAGAAAAAGTTGGGACATTCTGTAAAATGTGAATAAAAACAGAATGTAATAATCTGCAAATCTCTTAAACTCATATTTAATTGCAAGAAGGACACAGACAACATATCAAATGTTGAAAATGACAAATTTGACTATTTCATGGAAAATATGTTAATTTTGACTTTGATACCAGCAACATGTTTCAAAAAAAGTTGGGATGGGGTAACAAAATGCTGGAAAAGTTGTGTAATGATAAAGAAAACAAAAGGAAGAATGTTTTACAACTAATTAGGGTAACACGATTGGGTATGAAAAAGAGCATCCCAGAGAGGCAGGGTCTCTTAGAAGTAAAGATGTAGGGGTATTCATCACTCTGTGTAAACCTGTGTGCACAAATGATGAAACAATGTCATTTTAATGCTTCTTAACGTGAAATTGTGACGTATTTGGGGAGTTAATCATCTACAGGACATATATTATTAAAACATTCAGAGAATCCAGAGAAATCTTTGCAAACAAGGGATAGAGCTAAAAAACACATTGGATGGTCGTGGCCTTTTGGACCTCAGATGGCACTGCATCAACACCAGACCTGTCATTGTATGGGCTCAGGATAACCATTTTCTATGTGCACAGTTTGATACTCAATTCAAAAACTGCAGCCAAAATGTTACAGCTAAAATTGTATTGAGACATGATACAGAAAATACCACCCTCTTATCTGGGCCTGGGCTTGTTTAAAATGGACTGAGGTAACGTGGAAAAAGGTCCTGTGGTTAGACCAATCAAAGTTTGCCATTCTTTTTGGAAATCATGGACTCATCTGGGCTAAAGAAGAGAGGGCCTATCCAAGTATCCAACCTTTCCAACTTGTTTTAGTGCTCAGTTTCAAACCCAACATCTATGACGGTGTGGAGGAGCATTAGTGCCTACAGCATGGGCATCTTGCACATTTGGCAAAGCACAATCAATTCTGAATGTTGTATACAGGTTTTGAGCAACATATACTGCCATCCAGGCAATATCTTTTCCAGGGGCTACCTTGAATATTTCAGGAAAACAATGCCAAAATGAACTCTGCACATATTTAAATAGTATTTCTCCATAGAGGAAGAGTCCAGGTGCTAAGATGGACTGTCTGCGGTCCAGATTTGTCAAATTAGGTGCATAATGGAATGAAAAACATGACTAAGAATACCTCATACTGTTGAGCAACTGAAATCCTATATCGGGAAGTAATGGGACAACATTTCATTCTCAACACTGTAGCAAATGGTCTCCTCAGTTCATAAACATTTACAGAATTTTGTTAAATGAAGAGGTGAAGCAGCACAGTGGTAAACATGCTCCCGTCCCAACTTTTTTTGAAACATGTTTCTGGCACCAAATTCAAAATTAACATATATTTTCCATGAAATAGTCCAAATTTTCATTTTCAACATTTGATATGTTGTCCTTTTTGCTGCTAAATATGGGTTTACGAGACTTTTATATTATCACATTCTGTTTTTATTTACATTTTACACAACGTCCCAACTTTTTCTGTTTTGGGGTTGTACAATTCATTTTATTTAACAAATATTAAGGCTATTTTGCATTGTTACTTCCTTACAAATGATCCAATACAATTTAAACAATTGAAAGCCAAATAATTTGCAAAGATTTAAATGTCCTTTATCCACTGTCCTTTTCTGAACCTGAAATAAAGGGTCAACTGAAAATGTGCCTGTTGAACCTGAAAGTAAGTTGCTGCCAGTCATACTGGCATGGGTATAGAGGGCAAGACAGTATCAACTCATTTGCATCTCTGAAACCATTGTAAACGTTAGGATTTAAAATCCGGTATTATTCTTCCATCTCCAAGAAGAATCTTCATGTTGCCTGCTTAATGTTTGATGCATATCTGTCAGCACTAGTGTCGTATGTCAGCTTGACTGCCTAACTGGACTGTGGAAGATACCGTTGAAGCCTGTGGCTTTTCCCAAGCAGACGGTTTGTTCAGTCACTGCACAATTGCTGGTGTGGTAAAGCAATGGATCAAGCACATTTCAATGAAGACCCTGTTGTGTTGGTTATCAGTGGTGTTTCTATACAAGTTACTTGCAAGTAGTTACACATTTAAAGTAGATATTGTAATGTTAAGCTGATGATACATGTTGCTGGCAAGTGGTCCTAAATATTGGGGTTCTTTCTGGCACATTCCCATAGATATTAGGCAATATCTTCTTTTCTGGAGAACTTAAATTATCAGTAAGCAAAGTCATGATCATCCAATCAGAATAAATTGAAATTGTTATGTGATTACCCAGCAACATTTCTAAAAAAGTTGCCCCATGTATCTACAACTTTACAGACTTTAGCGCAATAATTAAAAAGTACCAGTAGTTTCAGATAATACACACAATTTACATGAAAATTGTTGTTAGATAAAACAATGACATGATGCAAGACCACTGTCCACACAATGTTTTGTCTTTATGTAAAAAAAAAAGAAAAACAGTGCTGGCAGACTAAAATCTATTTTGGTAGAAACTGAGGTAGAAACTGATGTTCTTCAATTAATGATATTGGTTCTATCTTCAGTTTATTCACAATTTATGCTTGTTTGGGCCGGCTAGTCAGGAAGCATTAGTGATGGGCCCCACAACAGCCACTGCTTCAATCTCTACAAGACCACCCTGCAGAGATGGGGACAGAGATGGGGTCACTGATTGATATGGTAAATATTGATGAAAGGAATACAAAAAGGGGTCAGAGTATGTGGAGTTCTATATCCCTCCACAGAGTAAACATACTCACCCTCGGTAATGCAGCAACCTGATAAGCAGCCCTGGCTGGATAGTTGCTGCTGAAAACTGTAAAAGAGAAAAGGTGTGAATTTTAGTTCTGAATTTTGGGGCTTTTAAACACTAAGCCTTGTGATGAATATGAGTGATCTGTATAGCTATAATGTATAGCTATAAGCCAAGTAAAATGGCTCTATTTAAGGGAAGTTTTAACACATACTTTTTCAAGCACATCAGATATATCAGTTTGACTGATGTAGACCTATTGGCATACTGTCAATTGCATGTATGTCGTAATTCTGTTTTCTTAGGAAATGAATAGGACAACACCACCTTGTCTATGTGAAGTATCATGAACATCAGCAGTAGTTTTCGCTTAAAGGAGAATTCCGGTGTGATATTGACCTAAAGTGTATTGAAACATGATACTGAGTGTGAACGTATGTCTCATAGCCCATTCGGCTTGTCCCCTGCACTCCAAAATCTGGCGCTAGTTAGCCGATGCTACCAACAGCTTTTTCAATGGTGGTGCTTCGGCATCGGGCTAGCCATGCATGTTTTAAATGTCAGGGCCCTCGGAAGTCTACCAGTGTGGAGATACACTGAGCCTCGTAAATGGTGTAAAACAGTGATTTATTTGCATGGCTAGCCCGATGCCGAAGCACCACCATTGAAAAAGCTGTTGGTAGCATCGGCTAACTAGCGCCAGATTTTGGAGTGCAGGGGACAAGCCGAGATGGGCTATGAGACATACGTTCACACTCGGTATCATGTTTCAATACACTTTAGGTCAATATCACACCGGAATTCTCCTTTAACCAAGTGCTCAGTTAGCGAAAGCATTAGAACCCTTGAGGAAGCTCTTAATTGTTAATATCTCAAAAGACCGGAAAAGCCATTAAAAAAATGACATATGCCTGGGGGGTTATACTCTGCCTCATTCCCAGTCTTGGGTCAAGGCTTGGGTCATGGAAAGTTCCCTGAGGTGGGAGTCTGCACACATAGACAGGTAGTCCTCGGTTCTGGAGGATAAGGCTTAGATTTCATAGCACTTCCCTGGCTCCGCTTACACACAGACCCATGGCTACTGTTACACTTGTGAACTGTGTCAATAAAGAATACCCAGCATGCCACTGTAAATGGCTCAATGCTACCTTGATGTACCTAAATCCCAAGAAAACAAAGAAAATCAATGCAACATTAAAATTGCAATTGCTCACTACCAGGTGTTTGTACTTGGTTATGGTTATGGGATTTGGCAGACGCTTTTGTCTAAAGCTATATAAGCAATACTACTACTACTTCTAGTACATATAGTAGTACTTCGTAGTATGTCTTTAATCCATCAGAATTATGTATAGTGCCACGTGCAAAAAACTACACTACAAGGTGGGTTAGAGGATTCATCAATCAATTTGGAGGAATGAACTGACAGATGTACTGTAAGTGTCAGGAACATTGACGGATAATCTGTGTACAAGCGTCAAAATTGACCCATTACATATTTTATTACCAGGAAATTCTTAGCATAAAAAAAATATATATAAATTTATATGTGCAATGTATACAGCTATGCTTATTTTCATGTTTTTTCTGGAACATAATATAGAGGTTTTAAATATTTCTTCCAATGAGATTTACTGGACAATGTTCACATGCAGCTCTGTCTAAATGTTAACCGCCTGACATTGGCATCAGTGTCTAGCCTACTTGGAGGCCTACTGGTGTTCTCCAGTTTACAGTTGGCTCATTTACTTACACTGCTTGTAAACTTCGTTGACATTGTTGAAATCGTTCATGTCAGCCAAAAGGACAGTTGTCTTGACAACTGCAAAAAAAGAATTAACTGGTGTGAGAGGGACTCTTATTTTAATAGGGAACAAAAGGTATAAATACGTTTAATATTTTACCATTTTCATAGCCACATCCAGCAGCCTTCAGAATCTCACCCATGTTGGTGAGTGCCTAAGAGAGAGAATGATACCTCTTTACAGTGTTATAAATACTGAATATTTCTAAGAAATCAGAGAGGATGCTACCGCTAATACCTTGCAAACTTTAGGAGAGAGTATAATCGTGGAGAACACTTAAAGGCTTTAGGTAGCATGTTGTCCTATCCATAAGAAAAGGATCCCTTTTTCACACCACTCTGTTCTGCAGACGTGTCTCACCTGTTTGGCCTGAGCTTGTACTCCTCCTGGGACCAGCTGCCCAGATGCCGTGTCCAGACCCAGCTGTCCAGATATGTACATGGTCCGGTCAACCACCACAGCCTGACTGCAAAAACAACATACATTAATCAATGAATTCATTGATATTTTAACACCTCAGTCAAGGCTGCATCACACTAGGGGCCACAGTGATACGTTTCAAAATCAACTCAATTCCACTCTGGCAAATGGGGGTCCAAAAGTGTATCGTATCGGTCTGGTCAAAGAAAACAACAGAGGTAGTGGTATTGCCAACTTTCAGTAGAACATCAGAAGCCAAATGAAGAAATAATTTCTGCACTACACAATGCAGGGCAGGCAAAGTTGTAAGGGAACCTGCCCCCTGCTGCACAATATGTCACATTGCAGGCAATTTCACCCAGCACTGCATGCAATGCAATCAGATTTATCTCAACACCTGCCAAATACTTGAGGTAGTAAAACATTTTGATATGCAAATCCCTAGCACCCTAAAAGAGAACTTTGACAAAGACTTTGACAGTTCTGTACTTTGATCAAATAGATAATGATCTCTATTGCAGCGACAACCATTGGCTGACTTGGCAACTCCCCTCGCATCAAGTGCACGATGGCTAGGCACCATTATGTTGTCCAAGTAGCCTAATTGCTTGAGCTTACCCAACTTCCACATTCACTTATAAATAATACCCATTGTTTTTTTTTTAAACACACACATGAATTAAAGGGGTTATTAAAGGTAACTGAGAAAAACTCAAACGGCCGCAACCTACCTGTAGATTCCCTGTCGTATGGGTGCTTTAGGTGTATATGGTATTTTCCTCCGAATAGCATCCATTGTAGTCATTGTAACTGTGGTTAGAAAATTAACTGTCTCCACCTCAGCAACTCACACCAACGTCGACTTCAGAAACTAGGCTACTGCAATAAGCTTGGGATACCCTTTGACCCGCCCATGAAATAGGCTAGTAAATGTTTGATTTCTTGGCATTGTGCCTACTCCTTATTTCACGCACGAGGAACCAGACTGCATAAATAAGAACGTGTTAAAAGTAGGCCTACACTGGCAATATTTTTCAGGACCATCACGTGTTTGGTCCACTGAGGCTAAAGCTCTAAACAACAAAATGATCTAGCATGACAAATTATGCAAAATGTGCTGACAAAATGAATCAACTCAATCATTATAGATGCAACCTACCTGTACGGCCCAATTGCTGCTGGAGCGGTATCTGTATGGATGATCTTTCTAACTGTCGCCATGCTGTTCCAACTACTGGCTATGATTTTTTTTGACAGGAATGGGACAGAAATGGCACAGAGTAGACTACAGTTACTTAAGATTCAGCTGTTGCTTAAATTTTCAACTACCACAATAACTGATATATTGGCGCATATGAAAATAATATAGCCTACCCCATACATTCCATACTAAACACTTTAAAACTTGCAAAATAGTTATATAATTCAACTTAACTATGCTCATCGCCACTCATTTTAAATCAGTAATCTAAATCGAACACCCTAGTTTTTATGGATGTCTTTTTATCTATTCATTACGGTAACAACAGGTGTTTGGATTGATTTATGGACTGTCTCTTAATGAACTCTGCAGATAGGGACTTTTTCTAGGTTCCTTTCATAAGCCCATCAAGATCAAAAGCCCAAAAATGCTGTCTTGCTTAAGTTATTTAGTATTGACCTTTATTCATGAAACCCATACTAGGGAGGTGTTACAAAACTTGGTATAATATTACATATAAACAATAAATTAGTTTTCTTTAAGAAAAAAAAGTTGTACATGTCAGAGAAAAGGACAAAACATTTACACTTGCGAACACAAATGCAAACTACTAAATAAGGCATCTATGCACTTTCATGTAGGTGTGCTGTGCATGCTAACTTTTAGCAACACCAAAGCAGGAAGTAAAAGGAAAGTGGTATGACTGAAACTGCTCTTAGTGGGCCTGTGGTTTAGAGACAGACAGGCGATGCTGAAATCTGACATTTACATTTAATGCTGTCCAACAAAGTAAAATAACAATCATCCTTCATAGTGGCTATCTGTGACAGCCAGAAAGCACAGAGAACAGACGGAAGGAACTAGGATAGGCATGCTTCAAAATACTCTTACTGCATGGTCTGGTCAAAGCTCAGCATACAGATTTCTGTACGAGTGTGTCCTTGTTCTTGAGCCATTATCCTACGATAAAGCTGAAAAGACTAAACAAGCACTCTGGTCCCTAGACCTAACAATCATCAAAGCCTACATTTAATCAGGAAATTGAATATTTGGTGACTACTACAAAACCGTGCCTTCTATGAACGGAACATGGAAGTCTGTAGAGGCTTTTGTTTTGTTTTAACTTAATTAAGTCAGCAAAATAAAGAGTGGGACTTGTTCCAACCCCTTTACTCCATCTCCAATTACAGTACTGAGTGTGAGCCAGGTTAGGTCATACCAACTTAACAGACGTGGCATTCGTTTTCTAAGGGCCCCTGAGAGAGCTCATGGAATCCAGAGGTACAGGAGAACACGACTCTGAGCAAAAGAAAAAGGTACAGAGTCTACTTCAGGAGTTACACACTGCAAATGAAAGCAGAAAGGTCTGATTGAAAACATTCAACAACATGATCCTCACTGCAAAACATGGAACCAAGAAATCAATAAAAACAATCTATTCACATTCACTAAGATGTAGACCATGTAAACAGAAATGGTCAGACTTGGAAATGAGGCCTTGAAGGACATTTTCATTAGTCAGTTTTTTTTCAGTTTGACCTTGCAGCCAAATCATGAGTTAAACTGTTCACTTTGAGTCTAAGATTAGTACATGATGCCACTAAAGTGGTTTATATTATTAGGAATACATCTACTATGCAAACGCAGCAGCGCAACAGCGTCAAAAAACAGTCTAAGGCATTCTCTTCATGTGATTGTCTTTGGTTGAGAAGTCATTTCTCAAAATATTTCATCAGTGGTAAAAAGATACTGGAAATTTACAATATTATCACATTATCTTTCTTTTCAGATATTCCCTTTCCCCTGTGCAGTAATATACTTATTGTTGGTATGTCAAATCATAAAAGCCTTTCCTTCTTTTGTCATACGGTATCTATGAACGGCCCAAAGGGTATTGCTATAGCAGGTCATGTCCGATATAGATTCTTGGAGGGGAAATAACATGATAAAGTATATCAAAACCAATTTATCATACAATACAATTATTTTTCAAAAGTCATTTTGCAAAATATGACCTGAAGTAGTCAGTCTCAGAAACACACCACTCCCCATCCCCAAAAAGAAAATGATAATAATGGGAAGGCAGGCTCCACCTAGCAGAAGCCTCAAGGTCACCACTCGGATGAGGTGATGGTGATTACTCTTATTGAAGCATCTGCTCCTCTCCCTCAGCCTGGGCCTTAGAAGTTTTGCTGGCGGCGTTTCTTGGCGTCCATGGCATCGAGGATGGGCTGCCGCTTGGCTGTGTAGCGCTGGCGCAGCTCCTCAATCTCCCGCTCCATCATCGGGTCGAGCGCACTCAAACGCATCTGCAGCTCCTCATAGTCCAGGTTTTTCAACTGCGCACACACACACACACACACACACACACACACACACACACACACAGAGAAATAAAGAGGTGGGCATTGCAGGCACACAGATAACAATATGCAGATATGGTGTAACAGACCAACCAAAAGCACACAAACACAGAGATAAAGAAGAGAAATGACTAGTAAGAATGTAAGAGCTTCGTAGTGCTTTTGGTAACAACATGCAAATGGAGCAAAACCATGACAGCAGATGTACTTACAAAATCAAAGTCCCCATCTTGAGGCACTTTCCAGCTTTCAGGGAAGGAGGTCTTGGGGATCAGGTACGGGTCTTGTTGGTTATGGTTGTAGTTCTCCTGAGCCTTGTTGGAGTCCTGCTTGTCAAAGTAGTCCATGAAGGACGGCCGCTGTGCTTGCTGGTTGGTAGCATTTCCTAAAGGAGAGGAATAACAAGATGGAACCTTCCAGCCTTCAGTGCAAAGCTCGTCACGGTCACCCACTGTCCTTCATGCTCACTATTTATATTCTATACGGCAGAATGTGTTCTGTTGGAGGACATTCACTACCTACCACTCCAGGATGGTATTTAGAGAGGATGAAGAAACTTACTCCTCATGGAGCCAACGTCCTCTTCTTCCTCTTCGTCATCGCTGTTGATGACCATGGTGCCCAGGTCAGACTCCAGCATGGTGCTGCCGTGTTCGATCATGGTCTGTGCTCCGTCGCTCATGGTCCCCGTGGCTCTCATGGTGCCTGCCCCCTCCGAGCCCGACTTCACCATGGTGTGGGAGTCCACCTCCACCTCCTCTTCCTACAGTGGCCACAAAGGGGCACAAAGTTGCACACTGTACAGTCAATGACCAACCATGGTAAAGACAGGACACACTCAAGTAGAAAAGAACAGGCAGGCCCTCGACAGCAGCTCTCTGAGACACAGAGAGACACAAACAGATGGCGCGTTCGTACCGAGTTGTCCTCCTCCTCCTCCAGCTCTCTCTGCTGCTCTTGCTGCCTCTTGGCCTTCATGTCCATCGCCTCGGTGATGAGATCCCGCAGGATGCTCACCGGCTTTGCGTTGGTGATGAATGGATGCTGGACACAAAAATGTTGAGGGGAAAAAAAGAGAGAGAGAAAAGGATGAAACAGCTGGCACAGACGACAAATGACGAGCGTTGTGGAATTAAGCCGCTGACCTGTGTCTGGCCTGAACAGACGCTTGAGCTTTCAGCTAAAACCTCTCTATTTCATCTCTGATATGCAGATGTGCAGCTTTGAGGGTCACCTTGAGCCATCTGGATGGCCAGACTCACCTGCAGGAGCTGTGTGGCCGTGGCTCTGTGCTCCGGGTTCTTCACCAGGCACTTCTTCACAAAGTCTGTGAAATCATCCGTCCACAGCTCTGGCTTACGGAAAGTTGGTGGTGGATTTGTAGGAATCATGAAAATAGCCTGTAATTGGCACACACACAAAAAAAAAAAAAAAAAAAAAATCACCTTTCTGTTTATGAAATGAAAGACAACAATGACTTGAACGGAAAAAGCACATTAGATTATACATTGTTATAACTAGGTTTTGGTTTGCTAATTTTACCCAGAAAGTCCAGTCCAAGTTAGTATCCACTAAATCCAAAATGTATCTGATAACGGCAACCAGTTCTCTACAAAATGAGTGATTCTATTGGACTGCAAACTATTATGCCTAGTTATGATCACAGAACAACAAAAGAGTTTTGATCCCTTTCTCTGCAGCATGGAAACCGCAGATCTTTAACAAGTAAAAAGCAACAACTTCCATTCAGCCTGTCCATAGTGTACTGCCTAGACTTACTCTCATGGGGTGGATATCTGCATATGGTGGCTTCCCTTCAGCCATCTCTATGGAGGTAATGCCCAGCGACCAGATATCTGCCACACAGTTGTAGCCAATCTCTTGAATCACCTCTGGTGCCATCCAGAATGGGGTGCCAATCACGGTGTTCCTTTTGGCCATAGTGTCCTGTAGCACAAAGGGCACAAACAGAGGTCAGCCACATTAAAGGTGCTCTAAGTGATGCTGGGTAACGTCACTTCTGTTGACTTTCAAACAAAACAGAGAGCTAGCTCGCTTCTTCCTTTGCTGGAAGAGTTTGTTATGTTTTTATGTGCTAGGTTTGCCCAGGTTGTTTTTGTTGCCGTTTTTAGAGCCTGGGCTGTCCACAGAGATCGCATTTTTTTACAGTGTATTCAGGACACAGACAGCTAGCAGTTGGTTAAGTGACGTTTGCAGTAAGTGACATAAGATGTTTTAGCCTAAAAAACGTGTGGCATCGCTTAGAGCACCTTTAAGTATGGTACACCACAGAGAATATGGATTCTGTGTTACATATTCCACCTCAAAGTTTCTAACTTCTATATTCCTTGCCAGGCTGTCAACACTGTGTGAACTGATCAATCTGAATAAACAAAAAGAGAAGGTCCTTTACCCAATGCACTTTGCAACATGACAGACCACAAAGGTAAAGTTGAATATGAATATGCCAGTTGATATTCATGCTTTTTTCCTCCAGAAACAGTTTACACAAAAAAAATCAAGTCATGTCCGTAATATCAGTGAGAATGTATCTGGTTAATTCCCCAAAACTGACTGCCCCCCCACCCCACCCCAAAAAAAACCCTGCCACTCACTGTGAGTTGTCCGGCCACTCCAAAATCTGCCAGTTTGGCATGCCCTTCTGTGTTAAGAAGAATGTTGCCAGCTTTTATGTCTCTGTGGATCTTCCTCATAAAATGTAGGTATTCAAGACCCTTTAGGGTGGATTTTAGGATGGTGGCAATCTCATCTTCAGTGAGCTGTTGAAGACACCATGTAAGGTAGGATTATCAGCATAGCTTTCATTGACCATTTAAATGCACCGTTTAAACACCAGCACTGATTTAAAGGCACTAACTCACTATTTACAAAGATCTTCAATATATATACCGTTTTGTTGCGCAATCTGATGATGTCTGAAACCGACCCCGCTCCACAGTATTCCATGACAATCCACAAGTCTGTGTTTTTAAAATAGCTGCCATAGTATTTCACTACATAGGGGCTGCAACACAAAAGTAAACAGGAAGTCAGTCATACAAGAGCTTGTTTACATTTAAGGCACTAAGCAATAGTCAATGTAGCACCTACCTGTCACATTGTTGCATAATAGAAATTTCTTTGATGATCTCCTGCAGATCCGACTCTACAGGCACCTGTTTAATGGCCACAACCTGGCCTGATTCCTTATGGATGGCTTTAAATACACTGCCATATGACCTAAGCAGCACATACAAATCGAATAAGTTGTCTGAGCAAGTTCCTTCCTTTTTAAATAAATATAATAGATGAAATATAGATGATAAAATATAGATGATAATAGACAAAAATAGATGAAGTGTCAACGTAATTTCATCTTACCCCTCGCCGAGCTTTTCCAGAACATCAAAGACTTCTTCTGGCTGCTTGGTTAAACTGTCCTCGCTCAACTTCTTCAATTTGCTACCGAGGAAAATTTGTAATTGGTTAATTCGGCGTTTCAACACTTTGTCATCCCTATGACACATAGTTCACATGAAATGTGAAGTGGACATTAGCTAAACCATTCTACAATATGACTTTCAGACTTTGTGAACGGCCCAAGGAACGTAACATAAGCCCGTTCGTGATGCCATTAACATAAACGGGGGTGGGGGAAATTGTGCTCATTGCTTGTGAGCGATATTTAACTATTTTCTTCAGTCTAACCTATCTTTAAATATAACTTGTGTAGCTAACTAGCTAATCGTGTTCACAGCAGCATACACAGACACCTACTGGCCAACGTTAACTGGCCTGACCAAGTTGACAAACGATAGAGCTAACGTTAGCTATCGAGCTCCCTAATAATCATTAATCCACTTTCTTTACCTTTTGGGCGCAGGTTGCTCCATGGCTAAAATATACAGTAGTTCGACAACTCAAATATGTAAATCTAATGCAAAAATCACTTAATTAAAACTCATCTTAAGTTGTCCGAGTGTTCAGAAAAGATAGCTGTTTTGATGACCGAGTTTTGCTTCTAAACGCATTAACGAAGTGTCTTCTTCTCTCAAAACACCAGGCTACGTGGAGGCATTTTCCGTGTTTTCCAGAGAGGTGTGCGTATACTCCCATCTTCTGTCTGGGAGTCTACGTGACTCCACCTAACATGCCCACGCCCGCAGCCAATCAGTAAGCACGTTGTTGGAAGGTAGTTCAACGGGTTGCATGCGTTTTTGCTGTAATGATCCGACTGATCATATTAAAATAACTTTTATATCGTTATAAGTGGTAAGTAATGCTTTTAATGGAGACATACACTTAGTTAGTTTTAGTGATTTATGATTATGAATCCTCCATCTCACATACATAACATCACTAAGTAGGCTAGCTCGAAGTCAACAGCAACATTTTGTTTGCTAACCTTAGTAAGACAACTTTGAATAGCCTACGCTACCACAAACAAGGGGCAAGGTATGATAATAGATTCACTCACTCTCTTTTGTAGATCGTAGTTTTATGTAAAGCTACAGGAATTAAAGAATACTTGAGTCTACAGTACACTGACAGTGTTAGCATAGTCGATTGTTGTCTTAGGCTGTTTGTTATTTCTTCAAACGTTATTTTGCGTCTTGCTTTACGTTAACTTCTCGAACTCTTATTAATGTTGGATAATGTTTATATGGTACATATATTTTTTTATTTCCATATCATTCAGATATTTGTAGAACAAACGTCAATAATGGATCCTCAGAAAGATGTACAGCCACCGAAACAACAGCCCATGATCTACATCTGTGGAGGTAATAATGTTTGTCATTAAGTGCAATCAGGGCGCTTCTGGTGTGCTCCATCTGTATCTTGTTTTTGGTTGCTGAAATGTGTTCTCTCAAATCAGAATGTCACACTGAAAACGAGATCAAGGCCAGAGACCCTATCAGATGCAGAGAGTGCGGCTACAGAATAATGTACAAGAAGAGAACAAAGAGATGTATCCTTTCAGGAATTGATTGTGGGCTTTGGGTTCAGATAAGTAATTATTCTTTATTAAGCCTAATTCTGCATGGATCCACAAGGAACTGTTGAATTTAGTAGCATTTGTTTCGTCAGACAAACAACGGCAAAACCAATGTGCTAGTTAAATAGCCTACTCTTTAAAATAATCTTTATAGAAGGCCATGGCACTACTTATAAGGTCTATATCTATCATGTCCACATCTTGTGGGGAGGTATATGTAAGGAGCAATAAAGGTTAGATCCATGGACCTAACATTTGTGGTAATTAATGCAGCCATGGAAATGTGTGTAATTATAGGACCAAGGTATGCAATGCAATGCTGTTGAGTCTTCTGACACATGTATCACTGCTTATGCATGCATTTGCGCTGCAAAATCCCCCCTAGGATAAACAATATAACCCCTGGTCCCTCCAGAATGTCTTGACAAGGTAAAGATGGAGCTGAGCCCATACCATGTATGCTGGCCTTCACCTGGAACATTTAATTGATAGAGGGCCAAGATTGTGTTATTTATTATTCGAAATTACTTAATGTTTGTAAATGTTACTGTTGCCCAGTGTAATCCTTAACTCTGTCTCTTCAGTGGTGGTGTTTGATGCACGATGAACAGCCTCCCCACCCCATCCCCACGTATCTGATTTTGTATTTTAGTTCTCTAAAATGTACAGCTTTTGTAGCTGAAGTTTACCAAGTGTCTATAAAGACTGTGTTGACAAAATAAACACACAACACACACACATTACACAATGATGAATAGGATTATATAAAACACATACTTTACACCTCAATTAAGCAGCATATAAACACTGCTTTTTTGGCCAATAAATTGAAATAAAAAATCATCTGGATTTTTCTTTTTTCATATGTTGCTGTAACTATGTTATAACTTGCAAAACCAATAAAATATTATTTTTCACTCAGTTATGAGTCAAATGAGTTTGTTCACCTTAAAATTGTATTTGTTCTGTAATCTGGTGTTATCCCTAAATCCAATAATCTGAAATTTGGCCTAAAACTAGTGTGCCAGTTACCTTAAAGGTGCAGTCCACTTTTTTTCAAATTCAGTCCTCTAGCTGTCCATTCAGTGTGTGAGATCAGGAAAAGCACACGTGTGTGTTCACAGCCCTGGCTCTGGAGATGGGAAGCAAGCATAGCAAGCTCAGAGTCAAACAACTGCAGACTGACTGTTTAAAGGTACCGTATGCAAATATCTTGCACATACCAAAGCAGCACAGATGGATAAAAGCCTGCCAGCATGCTAGTGTGTAGAGTCAGTAGTTGGCAAAGTTGTTCTGTGAATTGTTGTATTTTCATAAATAATAGAACTATGTAGTGCATAGCCTGAGTGGGAATGAAAGGTTTATGTGTCCTTCACACAGCCACACCATCAAAGTGAATCTGAAGATGATCCCAAGACTAGTTGACCATCCCTTAAATATTGGTAAATTCCTGCATACTGTTTCTTTAATGAATTCTTGTTTTTGTTGATATAGACTAAAAATAATAAGTGTCATTTAAATTTTTGCATTGGTGTGATTTGTAACCATGCTAATTGAAAAAGACACATAATATTTATATTGTTGTTTTACCATAAAATAGAATGATTAAATCTGACATAATGGAAAATTTTTTAAAATTTAAGCCAATGAGGATGATGATAGTGGCCCTAATAGAAATAATATGGTGCTGCTACACTGTATGGATTCAGCTGGTGTGTGTGTGAGAAGTCTCTTCAGACAGGCTCTTGATGAAGGGGAATCACAGTGGAATCCCCTTTGTGGCTCTCTGCAGCATAGCACTGCATCAGCGCTCCCCCTCCCCCACCTCTTTGTGACATCACAACCGCCTGTGCCGTAGGGGGCGTGTCCTCGGCTGATCTGATCCTGTGCTGCTGGAGGAGGAAGTGAGAGCATCGAGAGGAGAGGAGGGAAATAGAGTGCTGACGCCGCTGCTCCCGCAGAACGTGCAGCCATGGGCAATGCGCAGCAAAGGCCTCCTGGCAGGGGGGATGGAGGAGGAGGCCAGCGGGCCCAGCCCTGCAACCCAGGACCAGGCAGGGGCCGTGGGGAGAGCACGAAGCAGCCGGCCCCTGGGAAAGCTCCCATAATGAATGGCACTCAGAGGGATAACAGGACCCATGCCGCTGATGAGAATAGCGCCAGTGGCCCAGGTCAGACGGGGGTGGACCAGAGCTACCTGGACGCCCCAGCTGGGGCTCTGCCTCCTCCTCTTGCCAGGCTGAAGAATGAGGGCAATATGCTGTTCAAGAATGGCCAGTTTGGAGACGCAGTGGAGAAGTACTCCCAGGCCATCGCTGGCTGTGAGGAGGCAGGTAAAGTAACACCTGGCTTTATCTTAAGAGATAGAAAACATGTACATAATGAGGGATATACCTTATGGAATAAGGGTCTATGTAGAACACTGTTACCGTTGGGTTTATGCTTCTTGTCTATTGTCTAAGTTAAGTGGCGAGGATCCTGCCATACTTACTATGTCACACTCCACTGTGTTGTGTCACTTCTATCAAATGTTTTATAAGCCCGAAGTATTTTAATAATTGGCTGGAAATGAATATTGTTTTACATAGTTCTTTTCACTTGAAGGAGTGAGTACATGGCAGAACTTGGAGAAAAGGAGGAGAACAGGATATCGGGTTCCCTGGTATTAAGTCTCAGAAGAAAAGGGGTATCAGATACAGGTTCACTTTGAGTGTGTGTTTATTTGCACCACACTGAAAAGGGCTGTCAGGTGGTCTCTGTCAGGTCCCAGGCCAAGTGCATCTCCTTACGGAGAAGAGCCAACTACCAGATGCACTTACGAGGCCCCGATATCTCAGCCATAGTGTGTAAACTCAAAAGGGAAATCAATTGCTGACTCACAAACCACTTTCAAGTCATGTGACATCTGTCATTTCATCCTTAGCAGCTCTTCAGCTAACCACAGTGAAGATGTTGTAGGTCAGGTTACCGTCCATAGCCAATGACATCTGCCAGTATTGGTCACAACTTTAAATGTGTTACTTTAATGTTTATTGTTATGTACTGTATAAGAAATGGGATGAGATTATAAACCTGAAAACTGTTTTCCAGTTTAATTTACAAAGTTAAACGGTTAGTGTGGTATAGTGGCCAAATAATAAGCTATACTTGTAACAATTTAACATTTTAACTGAGGTAAAGAACTTGTTTAGTAGACTGGGGTCTGTATTAGTTAAGTGATAATGTCTCAACTACTAACACCTAACAAGAAACATTACGAACTGCTTGTGTTTCGGTGGGGCTTATTTTGGGGCATTTGTTCCTTGTCTACAGGTATTGATAGCCCAGAGGATTTGTGTATTCTCCACTCGAACAGAGCAGCATGTTACCTTAAGGATGGGAATAGCACGGACTGCATCGCAGATTGCACTAGGTCAGTAAACACAACGATGAAGTTTGGATCATCACTGAATAAACCAGTCTGATGACCTTTCTTACTGGGAACTGAGAGCATGCCAGTAACTCCTGTCTGTGTGTATGCAATTGTCTCTTCAGGAGATTAACACTCATGAGATTTTATAGTTAGCGCTAAGGAGATTTACTGACAGAGTCCAACTGTCTCTAGGGATGACGCCTTTGGAAAGTTGTGGTATACCTCAGTCTTGTAGAGCCCCCCCCTGATACATGCATGAAGCCATGGGAAATCATGGCAACCATTAGCAAACAAATATACAAACAAGTATAATGTAATGTAATGTATCTGAGTAATGTATCTGAATTCAGCCTTGTAAATACTTGAAATGATATTACGATAGAGAAGATAAATATCTACACTACCAGCCTATATGTTTTCCTAGATAATCAAATATGGTAGCTCCTTGCTTTCAAAAGTGTGCTACAACTAGTACCGGTATTCAGCATATAATCACCAGAATCCTTTTGTCTGGTTCAGTCAGTTGACTTGCAGTTAAGTACTAGCGGCTATTTGTGAATGGGTGAAAGCCTCTTGAGTGCTGATCAGCAGGTGAGGTCATCCTCTGGCCTGGCCGGCTCAGACGGCGTGGTCAGGACACAGCCTCATCCTCCTCAGCCCTCCTCTCCGCCAGGCCTGCTAGCTACACCAGTGCAGGGGATGATTGGTTGAATTGGGCTTTGCTGGCTACACCATTGCAGGGTATGATTGGTTGAACTGCTCTTTGCTCGGTGAATGTGTCTCCTCTTCGTCCCCATCATCATCCTCACCCCTCGTCAGGTCCCTGGAGCTGCAGCCGTTCTCGCTGAAGCCGCTCCTCCGACGGGCCATGGCCTACGAGTATTTGGAGCGCTACAGCAAGGCCTATGTGGACTACAAGACTGTTCTCCAGATCGATGTTAGTGTGCAGGCAGCCCACGACAGCATAAACAGGTTGAGTTGGCAGAGATGTCTGGAACAATTTAATGGACACTCAAGTAAAGGTGGAGTCTGTGATTCTCGTCCAAGACATTTCTTTTTGTCAAATCCAGCAAACTGCTCACAGTCCCCTATTTTCCAGTCTGTGTATGTGCTCAAAAACGTCTGGTGTTTGTACACAGTTCAGATGCTGTAAGTTGGAAACAAAGTGACTCAAACTATTCCAGCCAATCAACATTTGCTTCAGATGCATGGAAGAGAGGAGTATTATTTCATTGGCTGTTGAACTAAAGTATCAACAACCCCTTGCTTGAATCACAGACTCTGCCTTTAATCTTTTCTTGGTTAAATTGAGTTTAGCTTTTTGTGTGTGTGTGTGTGTGTGTGTGTGTGTGTGTGTGTGTGAATATTACACTGATGATGAGCTCTGTATTTACACACTTCAGGATCACCAAACTCTTGATTGATCAGAACGGTCCGGACTGGAGGGAAAAGCTGCCGGAGATTCCTCTGGTTCCGCTGTCGGCCCAGCAGCACCGGCGGGAGGAACTGCCCAGTGAAGAGGTGCTGCAGGCCCGAGCAGCCCGGAAGGCAGAGGAGGAAGGTCAGGCACATCACTTCCTGTCAGGCTAAAGGAGATAGAGGACAATGTATCACACTTAATCCATTAGTGAGAAGTCCACCAGAAGTTTCATGATCGGGACATGAACAATGCCCAATTTTATTAGAGGCTAAAAGATACAGTATCTTATTTTGCATACAGTGCATATGAGAAGACCTTTGGGAATATCTAGATAATTGCCTAGATTTATAGATTTATTCACTCTCATATATCTGCATAATTCAAAATGCACTACAAAGCGTCTACAGGAAGTAAGGCAGGCAGAAATTATTAAAACGAATCAGAAATTAAACTATCACCCCTAATGTAAAAACAGTACTACATTTTGAAAACCTGTCTGATCTGCAGGTTTTTTATGTTTAGTTTAGTAAAGAGACACTTTTATCCAAAGCACTTTCTACCCTCAAATGGGTCCAAAGTGATATAAATGGATTGCAACATAACCTCCCACCATTGTAAAGCCAGCCCACAAGTAAATAAAAGATGCCAGGTGTAACCAAGTAACCTGTTGATGTCATGGAACCAGGTAGATCATGTTTCAGACATTCAAAGCTTCAATGTGTCTCATGACAGCACACATAGGCCAGCTGGAAAGGGAAGCTGTGGAGACATGATCTAAAACATCTACATCAATCTACAGGTTAACACAGACAGACCCAACAGAATGGGAAACTGATGAAGCACTTGCATTTGCTCATGGTAATACAGAGCACTGCTGCTGGGCTTGTTGCCATTGCCAATAGCTTGTGCACAGACAGCATTAGCCCTTTAGAATAAGGGGTAATGGATCCAGGATCCTCATGATGTAATTGAAAAGACTCTCTGCTATTCACTATCTGCTTCTGTTCCGTGCTCGTCTCGTGTATTTCTCTCTGTGTCTCCTAAGTGACGTGTCTCTATCTCTCTTTCTCTCTGCTGGTGTAGCCAGAAAGGCTGAGGTCCGCTTCTCATCCCTGAAAAAAGAGGGGAATGAGCTGGTGAGACAGGGCCGCTTCCAGGACGCACTGGAGAAGTACAGCGAATGTCTGCAAATAAAGCCAAACGAATGCGCCGTGTTCACAAACAGGTACGAGCAGTGCCCACAACACCACGTCTTCTTTACAAAGCTTTTGTCGCTGCCAAAACACTTCATCTGAGGAAAACAAACCTAGATATCCTGTTTGTTTAATTTCTGTTCGACTTCCGCCTCTCCTCACACACACATCTAAAATCCCCACCTCGCTCTTTTCCCTTCGTCGTTTCTCACTCATCAGCATTCTGCTTTGGCATGGGGGAGGCTCAGCTTGGGAAACTTGAGTCATCAGTTCCTTATATGACTGAGTTTGTCTGAGGCAGGTGATTGTGCTGAGTGCTTCTAATGTGTTGTATCGATCTGTGCTCCACCCACTCTGGGCTGCCTCTCTGCTGGCCGGCCTGTCGGCCTCTCAGAGCCCTCTGCTACCTGAGGGTGGATCGCTTCCAAGAGGCCAGGCAAGACTGTGACTCCGCCTTGGAGATCGAGCCAACCAACAAGAAGGCATTTTACAGACGAGCACTTGCCTTCAAAGGATTAAAGGTGCTTGTTTCATTGCAGTGTTTTGAACAGAACATTTATTTATACAAAAGTTCATAATACAGTACGTACCTATACTATACATATTTAATTTAGTCGTATCTACTCATGGGCTCTGTGTTTTCAGTTTAGTGTCTTGTATGATCTTAGTTCCCTACTATACAAAACGTTTTGTCTTCCAATACTGATGTGGTCATATGAAGGAAGTTATACATTGTAAGGATTTTATACATTTGCATATTGTTATGTATTAAACTGCATTCTCTCCCCTCAGGACTACCTCTCTGCCAGCACTGACCTGCAGGAGGTGCTGCAGCTGGACCCGAATGTCCAGGAGGCCGAGCAGGAGCTGGAGCAGGTGACCCTGCTGTTCAGAGAGAGCTTGATGTCCAGCGCCGCACAGGGTGAGACAACACACTCTGTGTGAGAACCTTCAATAAGAGGAGAACAGCTTCACCTTAAACATACACCCAGTATACTGACCTGTACCCAATGTGAGCAATACATTGTAAAGAAAGAGCATTGTACTACTGTGTTGCACTATGGTATTATTCCATACTATGTCCATTTGAATTGTGGGTAATCTGTGTCTGCTCTGGACTCCCAGGTTGATGGAGCACGATGGCTGGAGCTCCAGGGACAAGAGAGCTGCTGCTCCACCCATTAGGACTGTGGCACACTGCGGCCGCCCACGGCTAAGGGACGAGGCCAGACATTTGCTTTTACTCCACCAAGACTGGTCTCCTGTCACAGCAGGGTCAGAGTTGAGTGTCAAGGATGCCCATTCACAAATCCCACCAAAAGCTGCTCCTGACTCAACATCAATGACCCCGTGATGCTGAACAGCGAGGGCCGACCGTCAGAGCTGCATGACCATTTGTCTTCAATTTCACATCCGATCTCCTGGCAACCTGGAACAAGAGTGTCCGTGCTTTATGCAGTATAAAAAGTCCAGTCTGGTGCAGATGAGAACATTGAGGAGTTGAGGTTACTGTTGATAGATCACTGGGTCTTTGGTTGTGTCAAAACCGTGTCTGTGTGTGGAAGACGTGCCTTCGCTACTCACAGTCCAGGACTTGACCTACTACATATCCGGACACACTCTTCACCCACTTCAGCCGAGTGCCAGATGGTTAAAGTTACACACAGCTCATAATCAGCAACCAAGTGCTTCACTTTCTAACCATTTAGTTGCTCTTGCATGCACTAAGAGAACTTGATACCCTCGAGCCAGTAGAACTGCAACAGTATGTGCTTGATTTAATGACATTTTATACAACTAGCATTTGCATAAATGTTCTGAACAAAAAAGAGTTTTTTTTTTTTAACAAACGCTACACATCCATGATTTTATTATTTTCACTATTTATGATGGCCTTGTACTTCTGTGCACCTACATAAGGCAACTTATCTTTAAATTAATTGTGCTAATTCATTATTTAGAGCAGGGTTCCCACTTCAAGTCAAATGTAAAATTCCATGACTTTTTTTTCCTGACAAAAAAAAAAAAGAAAATTTCTATAATCTATAATGAATGGTACAAATATACTGACCAAAGATTTCAGAGCAGCCCTGTAGCATTCAAGAACCTTTTTTTAGAGCGGAAGATGGAAAAAATGGGCATTGAATAAACAAAGTTGGGCTAACCACAACCACTCAAGCAAGCAGTGAAGCTAATAACCAGATAAACACCAATTCTACATGGAATTATATTTGTATTAATGTATTTTGGCAAGTAAATTTGCTACAGCAAAATTCTCTGACTTTCTCTGAAATATGATACAATTCCCTGACTTTCCATATCTTGAATAGACTTTATCAAAATTCCATGACCCGTTGGAACCCTTTTAGAGCTATTTACAATTATCCAGTCTTTTAGTATTGCAGCTTTAGATATAAATAGATGAATAAATGCATCTACATGCATACATTTCCAGCTTGCAGATGTTGAGCTGCATTACAGAACCCTACCTACAGCTCATGTAACTATTGTATAGTTTAATACAAGGTCAAGACTAGTTCCCAAAGGTACTGAATTGTAAACATGGGAAATTGATGAATCATGATACTATGGTCATGGTCAACATCAACGCAAACTATGCTCAGTCTTGAATTTGTTCCATAATCTTTGCTTGACAAAACCAATCGTGCATGTTTTTATCATGCAATGTATTAAAATCAGATTAAACAGACTACTCTTGATTACTCCACTGTTCATTCCTGATAATCTATTAACAGCTTTATGTGAAAACCAAGCATACAGAAAATTACATTAGAAAGCTTTTCAAACTATGGCTAAATTCATCACAAAAGAAAAAAAAAGGAGAGCTTTGTTTCATTTTCTTTATTTAGATATGCATTTACATGCATATTATAAAGCAAATTAGGAAACAAATATACAAATATCATAAGATGTTGCGAGCCAGTTTTATTAGAGCTGACTCTCGAGCTCAGGGTGTGAGGTCAACAGAACAGTGGGTAGAGGTCTCGGAGCAGACGGATCCACAGAGACAAGAGAAGAGAAGAACACAACACTGCAGATTGTGGCATGTTTAGATCAGAGGGATTATTGGAGCAGCACCAGAATGGCAGCAAAATGAACACAAAAACATGAACACAAATCAAACAGTGGGGTACTTCCCATCAGAGACTGCTCCTATGTACTCCCCAAAACACACACGCACTCTGGGAGTACAGGAGGGTCAAGAGACGGAAACAGTGCAAAAGCCCGGGTTACAGACACTGGGGCTGTGGGGAAATGTGTGTGTGTGTGGAGGCGAGAGGAACCCAGCCTGCCTGCATACCCCCCCAGTAGGTAGTCCATGCAACACACAACCCACTTCAGGAGGGGGAAAGGGGGGACAAAGGCACAGCACTCTTCAGTCTGCAGATCAGGCTGCACCAAAGGGCCCAGGGAGGATCCCAGCCTGAGAGCGGTCTTTGGTAGGTGGGTCTGGAGTCTAAAGTCTACCACAGATACTAGGGGTGGTGTGAATGTCTGATGCCTTGTCACCACACACACACTCATTTTTTTTCTTATTTATTTGAGACAGACTGAAACAAGGTAACACAGATTTCAAAAAGGCACCATGAGTCATTAACATAAAAAAATACTATAGTGAGGTGCATCTTCATTGTTTAAGCAGGAGAGTCCTCTGTAAATGACCCTGAATGCTCGGCCATTTCCTGTAGCTGTGAGATTTTCTGCTTTCCTTACGCATGAACTTCAACGTTAGCTTCCTAAGCCACATCTATGCTCTTGCTCGGTTTGTGCTGTGAATGTGAAGCTCTACCTGGTGCAGAAGGCTACAGTGGGCTGGATGTTCTACCAGAGAGAGGTCCTGATGCTGCTCCACTCAGTGCTCCTCCCCAATGTTACACACCTATGATGCCCCCAACACAGGGCTTCAGCCAATTACAACCTTTCCCAAAATGGAAAAAACAAAACAAAAAAACCAAAAAAAAACACAAAGAGAAACAAGGAACCACAACTTCACAAGAAAAGTAAAAAATAATTTACAAGAATCTTGACAGGACAAAAAGGAACACTACCATTACCTGGTCCCTCTTAGGTTTCCATCTGAATGATGCATGATGGTGCACAGTCCTCCAGCTGGGCTGTGGAAGACCCAACCCACAGAACAGCATTTGATTTGTCTAAAAGACTGTGAATGTGTGCACACACACACACACATGAGGGTGTGCATTCGCCCATGGGGTGTTACTTGAACAGCCTCACCCAAAAAATTGTAAGGCCCACTCTTAAAAAAAAAAAAAATGCTACGGTCCCTTGAAAAGAACAAAGCAACAAACATACTGAGGCTTGTTATTTGCAGCTACATTTGTCAATCAACTTGTACCCTGTCAATCAGTAGTCCCTCCTACATTCATGCCTAGAAGCTTTCTTGGGTCTCATCAGCGCTTGCGTCTACCTGAGAGCAGCTACATGAAGGAAGGGCTGGCAGAGCCAGGCAGCAGTCATATCGCCAACATGGACCATTCTGGAACTTGGTTTTTCAACCCCACATGCCTGACAAACCAGCTTAGATTTCGTTTGACCAAACCCCCATCCCATCACCTCCACCCACACTCCCTCTATACAGCATACACTGCCCTGCTCTCACATAGACAGTGGACATTCCTTTATCGACATTCGTTTAGCAAACAGCCAACGCTGGAGCAAAAACTAAAACAAATAAAAAAAGAAAGAAAATACTTTAGCACAATACCTCAGTAATAACAACTCTTCTTTTTTTCCTCTTTTCTGCTCTTATTTTTTATTTTGAAACCTCGTAGTCAGTGTGCAATCCTCAGTAAAATAAAGTGGGTGTGAGATTAGCTGGAGAAGCTCTGTGGTGGTGGGTCCGACTGACCCGTGATGTCCTGTCTCTGGGAGGCTTAGATGTCCGTCTGGATGCAGGGGTGTCTGGGCGAGCTGGCCGGTGATGGCGGCAGGTTGTTGTTGCGCCCTTTCAGCGAGGCATCCACACCCTCTCCGTCGGCCTCCGCCTCCTCCATCCGCGAGTCCAGTTCCACTGCCCGCATCAAGCCCACGCTTTCTTCCGCGATGTAGCGCAGTGCTAACACAGCGCCCTGCGGCGAAGGGGGCACCGCTGTGGCCGCGCCGCCGGACAGCAGGCTGGTCTCCGGCGTGCCGTGCTCTAGCTCGGGCGGAGGGCTGACCGCGGAGGCGCTGTGGGGGAGCCTGGGGCAGCCGGCGTGCTCGTGCTGGTGGTACGTGCAGCAGACGGGCCGGCAGGCGTCCAGGTCCGAGCCGCCGCTGAACTCGGACAAGTGGCTGGAGTGCGAGTCGGCCACGGAGGGCAGGCTGCCGCTCAGGGAGGGCGGCGAGGGCGAGTCCGGCTCGCTGGAGTGGACGCTGCGCTGCTCCAGCAGATGGGCGTCCAGGTCGTCGCCGGCCCGCGATGCCGCCGCGGCCACGGCCGCCACCCCGGACCCCGTGGCGCTCCGCCGCACCCCCCCGCTGCTGCTCCGCTTGCGCAGCTTGCCCTTGCTCTTCTTCCCCCCCGAGGAGGAGGAGGACTCTTTGGCCAGGCGCGAGGACGAAGAGGACGACGCGTGCGGGCAGCCCGCTGAGCAGCAGCCCCCTCCGCCCGTGGCACCCCCACGGCTCCCGCCACCGCTGCTGTCGTCCAGGCTGCTGCTGCCGCTGTGGTGCCGGAGCTTGCACAGCTTGGACTCCACGTCCACCTGCACCTCCAGACTGCTGCCATCCCTACTGGACAAGGCCGGACACAGACACAGACACACAGAGACAGAGACAGAGACAGAGACAGAGACAGAGACAGAGACACACACAGTGAGGTTGTGATCTTGAAGTGAAATCCAACTCCTTGAGCAGTTGCACAAGCACAAGGTACAAGGACCTAGTGGGCTGCATATGAACATGGAGACACAGCTAATGAGTAGAGTGGGGCCACTCCACCCACGTACCTGTCCAAAGGCATGTATGCGTTGAGGATGGAGCCAGCCATGGCTTTGGTGCTGGCGTTGTCACTGATTGTCCCCAGACTGACCGTGCCCGACTCTCCACTCAGACTACAGCGCTCCTTCTGGACATCGGCCTGCACCTCCAACCTAACACACACACATCCAACACCCTGCTTAGTCCATGCTGAAGTAGGGGTGTACTTGGAACGCCATTTGTCCACTATGAGTCCATCTCATACCCTCTCTCCTTCTAATATCCTATTACTGGGATGCACAGATCCTATACAGATATTGGGCCGATATGAAATAGCTGGATTGGATATCAGTGAGAATGGGGCTTAAGCCTCAAGGTATTGGTGATGAGGCCAATCTCTTCCAAATAAATTGTATGCTATTCTGTTAACATATGCATGTACTAGGTCCTGCCTCAGCGGAGATTTTGAGAGCATGGAGGCATAACATAGCAGTGCAAGCAGCTCTACTGCTCAGAGTTCTATGGCTGCTTCAAGTTGAACAGTAGCCACCCCCCCTCTCACAATGCACAGTGCAGGACTTATGCGACCAGACTGAAGATGAAGTTATTCAATAGGCTTAACAATAAACATACAGCCTTAACTCAAAACAGCTGTTCGGCTTATGTCAAGTCATCTGTACAAAAAGTCACATGCAGCCATGCCTAAATTCTGCTTACTGCACATTTATTATAGGCTAATGTATTAGAACATACCCCCACCCACGACATTTGTTTAACATAAATTGTGCACTGTCACTTTAAGACAGTCGCTTTAATTCACGTTTATTTCTCAATGATCTTCTGACTGCTCCGCTATGGCTAGTGCTGTACCTACAGCTGGGCCCCTCACAGTTTTAAATGGTCAGTAGAGGGAACTACTGTTGCCTTCATGATTTCCTTTTAAAAGTTTCTTATAAGAAGGAGATATTATTTATCAATGCCAAGCCAGATGGAACCTGCCGCTCTCTCTCCCTCTCGTGAGTGCAGACGCGTTCCCAATTAAATGGATCGCATAATGTTCACGTTAGATCTGCTGCAAAAGAGATAACTAAGAGTTAAGTTAATTTAACATGATGTTATCTCTATTTAACATGATGTTTTGACATTGACATTGTAAACGTTCTCTAAGGAGTGAAAAGCAGTTTGCAGTAAAGCTAACCAACGCCGCCTCTATCGCGAGGAAAAAAAAATAGCGAGCAGCCTGATAACCAAATGAAAGCGGGCCAGATGAAAGTGCTTGGCGGGCCGCAGTTTGCCCACCCCTGTATTAGAATACATCACCACCCTATTTTTAAAGCAGGCCTACCTGCAGGCATGTAATTGGGCTACGGGCTTTCTACAGGAATAGCATGTTTGAATGGGCACTGCACTGGTTGTTATTGGGATTGAAAGAGTGGGATGGTTGCATCCCTACTGATATCTGATATCACATTATGTTTCTCTTCACCTGTTGAAGCAGTTGCCCACAGTGCTTCCCGACAGGCTGCCCGTGATGCTGGCCCCAGCGAGTGCCATGGTGCTGGCGTTCTCGCTCAGGTTGTCCCGCATGGCACCGATCCGCTCCATGTGGCTGCCGCTGGCACTCAGGCTGCCCGTCAGGCCACCCACGCTGCCCTCCCCCAGACTGGGGTTGTGTCGCGTCTCCGCCACAGAGGTGGTGTCTGAGTGAGTGAGTGAGTGAGAGTGAGAGTGAGAGTGAGTGAGAGTGAGAGTGAGAGTGAGTGAGAGAGAGAGAGAGAGAACAGCACAACATTAAAGCAGCCCTAAAGACTTTTTTTCTAACCTCAAAATAACATTTCCAAAATCATTTTGAAGGCACTTAAATTCTTAATAGGGCGAACAGCATTTCTGCCGCACTCAGAGCAGTCGCATCTGTTTTAATATAGACTAAGGAAGTTGCTATTACGGGTAGAATAAGTATAGTAAGTATTAGTATATATACTCTTTTGATCCCGTGAGGGAAATTTGGTCTCTGCATTTATCCCAATCCGTGAATTAGTGAAACACACTCAGCACACAGCGAGGTGAAGCACACACTAATCCCGGCGCAGTGAGCTGCCTGCATCAACAGCGACGCTCGGGGAGCAGTGAGGGGTTAGGTGCCTTGCTCAAGGGCACTTCAGCCGTGCCTACTGGTCGCGGTTCGAACCGGCAACCCTCCGGTTACAGGTCCGAAGTGCTAACCAGTAGGCCACGGCTGCCCCAATACTGCTGTGGACGAGGAGTAGGAGGAGAAGGGGGGGAGGAGACCGAAGAAGCAGGAAACTGGCTGAGGGAAAAAGCAAATGGGGCAAGTGAAAGAGGAAGGGCGTTGAGCGAGTCATGTGACCAGTCAGCTGACTGCAGTGTCAGGAACTCCAAGAGGCTCAGAGTCACCAGCAGAGGGAGCTAAAGGTCACTCCAGGCCCTCTAGTCCAGTTGGAGGATCATGACCCTAAAGCAGCCTTACCCTTGTTTAGTCTGAGACTAGTGAGCAGTCTACTTAAAAGCCATGAAAACCCCTTGCACAACCAACAGCCCAGTTGACACCGATTAAAAATGTAGACAACATGGTTGGCCAGTTTAAGAGCTTTTCTCACATTTCCGCAGGTTATTCTGTCCCCAAACAACACTACAAAGTCTGCACTGCAAGTTGTGTGCAGCGGTCCGTCACATGACTATAAATCACCAAAATAAATGCGATTATACCAAAAGTAGTTAATCATAAAGAGGAATCCTCAAAAACCAGGAAACTGTCTTTGTTTTATAGTCCTGATATCAGGCACGGCACCAGGATTTATTCTCTACCGAGAGTGATAAGAACATAACCCATTTTCATGATGATGCATTAATGTGTCTCTGCCACCGACCTCAACAAGGGGGCTAAGGGTGGGTGGGTGGGTGGGGGCATGCCAATCGCTATTGGGGCTATAGCCTCCCCTAGCCCCGGCGTAGCACCGTGCCTGCCTGGTTTAGTCTGGAACAGAGAACATGCGGTGGAGCGTCCCAGGCGGGAGCCGAGACGGGGAGAGAAAGGAAGGAAAGAAAGAAAGAAAGAAAGAAAGAAAGAAAGAAAGAAAGAAAGAGAGAGGGGATCCTCACCAGTAGCCACGGCCCCGCTGCCCACATTCATGTCGTTCTCATCGTCAAACTCGATCCTCACGCCTTTCCCATTGCCCGCTGAGACTCCACACCCTCCGCTGCGGCACAAAGATATGGGCACCACGCCATACACGTATGCCAACATGATGGGCACGCCGATACCTGCAGTTTCACACACACAAATATGTGGGGCAGAGATTTAATCACAGCTTCTATTCATCTTCTACATGCCTTGTGGCTTCCTTAAAATCTTGAGAATTTACAGTAAGTCAGGTGTGTGTGTGTGTACACTTATATATAGGTGTTTGTACACTTGCTGACAACTTGACTAATTTTACTGATACACTCACCGACAGTGACCGCCGCCACAACTGGTGATACAATGACAGACAAAGTGACACCACCAGCAATGACAAGGTTCCTCTTGTGCTTGGAAACGTCCTTTCCCTCATAGCGATTATGAATCTGTGAACATTTCGCATTAAACATACATAGCTTTAACCTTAGCTATGCAGGCCTATTTCACAATTACCTTGATATGATACTGATCACAGAAAAACAGATGAGACATTGATGTGATTCATGTCACATGAGCTCCTATGTACATGCCCCCAGAGTATAGCGCTGTAGCTGCCTGGCTACATTGGCTGCAGCAACTCGAGCGGTAAAACCGGTTGTTTTCGGGTTTTTCCCATACCTTCAGTACTCAAGAAATGGAGATCTATGTGAAAACTCGGCAGATTTCTCCTTTAAGTCTGTCTAGCATGCGATGGAGCCAGTTAGGCGCTTTGGGGGAAGCTACTCCAAAATCGGATGTTTCTTATGTATACAACTCTTGTACACATTCTGCCACTGACTTAAGCACTTTTCCAGCTAAGCACTTCTGAGGGCTGTATTAAGGTCGAGCGCCACTACAAGGTGAAGCAGCAAATTGCTCGACGTTGGCAGGAGGCTTAGTTCTAATAAATGTAGGTTACACAAAACGTTACTACATTGTTAAATAGGGAAAACCCCATTACAATCACCCCGTTTGGATATTGGAGCTTCAAGACTGTGCACCTTCCGTTTTAACTTGACGTGAAGTCATCATCCCATAGCCTACTTCGTTCGAATCTGTCCATTTCTTTCCAACTGACCGAAGTCATCCATACACTTCCACAGACGCATGCACTATTGCCAAGCAGCAATTATCATTTATATTCTATTTATTATACCATGCTTACGTTTTCAAAATCAAAGACTGGTTTGCGTTCTTTCTGGATTTGCATGGCATTCAGAAGGTCAATGAGAAAGTCAACTAGCCACATTTTCATATCAACCGAAACTAATGAGGTGGTGGATCAGTCTGGTTTTATTTTAATTGTTTTTTAATTTAGTATTTTGACTAAAAATAGTGAAGTTTTAGGAATAGTAAATAGTTCTAGGAGTTATCAATCCAGACTAATCAAAATGGTACTTGTTTACAATAATAAACTGCTGGCAGTCATACAATGGCTTTTATTGACCCCACACATGTGGTGCACCAATTCTATACACTAGTAACGTATCTACTTAATCATGATGGGGGACATTAGTTATAAAAAGCAGATTTTAGAGGTGAACAATCTAAAGACCAACATTGCATGAGACTTAGGATTGTGAGGCTTATTTTTGTAAATGTGCCATGATGGACCCACCTTTCTCCCCACATACACCGGTATTCCAATGATCATGGCAGGGATGGCGATGCCAGCGATCAAGGCAATGCCCACTGGAGCGCCAACCAGAGTGCCCAGCTGCCACAGGATCTTCTTCTTACGACTCCATGGCTTCTTACCCCAGAAGGTGCACCCTGATGGACTGATCCAAGAGACAAAGACAGTCATCATAGCCACACACACGCTTGCTGACAGATTAGATTGGAGTTTGTATGCGACAACATGTTTTACTTTAACTATAGGAATAATGGCGAATCGGCGTCTGCGCCTTAAGTTGTAATGTTTTGCCTGGTGCGTGAACTCCAAAAGTTGAGTATTACAGTAGAAAGAAACAGAGGCGCACTCAAGGGCTTGATACTAATACAAATTTGTATTGAGAGCCGAGGTTAATACAATAAGTCTATGGACAAAAAACTGGGAAACAAACGTTTTATCATTATCAATGTCTCCATTTAACTATAGAAGATTAGTGCGTGTGTGTGTGTGTGTTATTGACTCACCTCAGGTAGTGCAGGTCTGAGATCTCCTTCATACAGAGCCAGCAGAACTCACAGCCACACACGGCGCAGGTCATGTGATTACAGCTCCCATCGTTCATCTTAATGATGTAGGCAGCACAGCGAGGACATGGTTTGATGTCGTCTGCTGTGAGGAGGCACAGGGCAGCAAAGGTCACAATCCACAGAGAGGACAGACACAACTCCCCTGCTTAGAGGTTCTAATATCTATGCATCCTTCCCACTGCAGGAACTCCAGGAACTTTTTTTATGAGACTTGCATATTCCCACTGCAGGAACTTGCCATTTGGAATAGCCCTGTCTGTGCACAGTAATGTATAATTTGTTATGAAGACAAAAGCCTATGATATGTTTTCAACAAAAGGCGAGTGGACAAAACTATCACAGAGGACAGTATAGTTCATTGAAAGGTTTGACACAGCCTAAATGTTCCATGAGCTCCAGCAGTGGTCTGTGAGCGAATATATGTGAAAGTACAGCGTGTGTGTGTATATGTATCTTGTGTGTGTGTGTGTGTAGCGTGTGTGTGTATGCGCGCGTGTGTGTGTATGCGCGTGTGTGTGTGTATGCGCGTGTGTGTGTGTGTGTGTGTGTATATGCGCGTGTGTGTGAGTATGCGCGTGTGTGTGAGTATGCGTGTGTGTGTGTGTATGCGTGTGTGTGTGTGTGTGTGTGCGCGCACATGCCATTACCAGCAGCTCCACTCTCCTGGCTGTAACTGAGAGATGAGGAGCGGAAGGGTCGGAGGCGCAGACTCTGCGCTCTCTGCTGGCGGGCGGCGTCACACGTCTGGTTGGGGTGCCATAGCTGCTTGCAGTGGTAGCAGAACTCTGTCCCACAGCCGTCACGGCCACATGTGAGCTTGGGGCAGCTGGCACACCCAAAGGCAATGACCGCATAGCTGCAGGTGGAAAAAGAGGAGGAGGGGGCAGGGTCAGCGCATAGCACCATGTTAGAACCACAGAGACACACACCACACACACACGAAAGGACCAACACTGGGTGAAATGAAAATCATAAATGAATGAAATCATACTGTCTAACACTCTGTAAAGCTCTTTACAGAGCTACATGTATAATGTTTTGGCGCTCTATAAGTACAATTAAATTAAATTGAAATAAAGTGAAGATATTCAGTAATCTGTTAATGACAGTGAATGACAACCTGACAGAACCAAAGATGAGCCAGTTCTTAGCAACAGAAATAGAGTATAGGCATTAAGTATTGAGCCCACAGGTACCTCTCAGTGACATAACTGGCACGTCTCTCTCTACACAGCCCGCTGCCACCTCCAATCAGACCCAGCTCCACATATCGGCACACCTGACCTTACCTGACTGAGATATTAACCCACCCGGCACCCAGCTGATGTAGGAGATGGCACTGCACTGCCACCAAGTAACTCCATTGGCCTGTCTGCCTGACCAGGGCTTTCCACAGTGCCTGGAATATGAATACCTAGAGCAGGAGTGTCACACGCTATTGATGTGAACGCTTCCCAAAAGGCAAAGCGCTGCTCTGTTAAACAGCACAAGGCTATTATGGCTGGCACAAGAAACGTGCAGAAGAAAGCAATATTTGTTTCACAGTACAATTACTGTTCCCCTCACAACACAAACCCAAATGAGCTGTTGGTAGCCGAGTGGTGATTAAAACTCCCACAGATTAGAGGCTGGGCACGTAACCAAGGGATTTTGAGAGAGACTGTGTGTGTGTGTGTGTGTGTGTGTGTGTGTTTACCGCTGAATAAAAGTTGTTGTGTGCATGTTGTGGTGCTTCAGCAATTACAAACAGCATCCTTTAGAGAAAACACAGAACAGCATGGATGTATTGCAACTTGGCTCAGTCTTCCAAACATACTGTATAATGTACACAAACTTCTGGCGTATTAGGTTAGTAATTTGCTTGTTTTTCCTGTCAAGCTAAAATAAACGTCCACTTTAGTCAGCACACCTCAGAGGCAAGCTATCAGGCTTGGTCGTCTTGCATGCGGAAACAAACAGAAGATACTACCTCGTCTTGACAACTGGACCACACAGTGTGTTAATTGTCTGTGTGTCATGCCTAGCTAAGCATCGCCATTTATCCTGGATCAAACTAGCTCTGCCATTTTGACACAGCTGACGAGTTTGAGCAACTATGTGAGCTGTGCTTGCCACTCCTCGCCCAGTCATGTTAAGACGTTCATTACTATGTGCTTGCAAACACTCCACTGCACTAAATATAGCTGAGAGAGGCAGGGCCAGTAGCAAAGACAATGTGTGCTTTGAGATAAACATCAAAACAACTATCCAAACTCCAGCTCTGGCTTGATCACATCCAAATCACTGAACACAATGATCTAAAGGGCTACATTTACCTCCCTTCAGTTCTCTTGCTTTGGTAGCTGAGAAAAGCACCCTGATGGACAGACTGACATCCTCATTCTCCCAACTCTGCCTGGCTCTCATAAGGCTTAAGGCTTATTTCTGGCCATTAGGGGGACTCCTGCATGGGGCCCTTTCATTTGGCCATTAGGTGGGACAGTGTACAAGGCTGCATGGGGCCTGAACAGTGGATCAGCATGGCTGCTAAAGAGAGAGAGAGAGAGAGAGAGAGAGAGAGAGAGAGAGAGAGAGAGAGGGAGAGAGAAGGAGAGAGAAGGAGAGAGAAGGAGAGAGAAATTATTGCCAGTGAGGGCAGAGCAGAGGGAATGAGAGGAGGACAGAGTGCAGAGCCCTTGTGTTTGAGTGAGCGAGCGACAGGAAGATGGAGTGAGGCAGAGAGACAGAGGACAGACAGTACAATGGCAGGAGAGAGACAGCGGGGAGAGAGGCGAGACCGCCTGTGTCTAGCCAGGCTGAAGCCACACAGTTTGATGAAAAGAGGCTTTATTCAGGCTGACAGCATCACCAGTGTCAAGCTGACAAAATGCTGATGACAGCACACACACACACACACAGGAGTTGACAGCCTCAATGTCAGCCCCTCTCCCCATGGAACCTGGAACTCTGAACAGCAGGCCCAACCTGTGCCAGCCAGAAAACAAGCACAGCCCTGATGACAGAAGCTGGACACACCGGTTGCCAAAACAGACTATAGAAACAGAGTCTGAGTGTGTGTGTGTGTGTAAGTAATGGACCTTTACATGAGCACACAATAGAATATAGCAACAGACCATAGCCATTCATCCTGTTGATCGCAGGTGTCTGATCTGGTCTGGTCTCTAAGTAAGCAATGCTTTATGTGGTTCTGTGAGTCAGCAAAGTGTCAATGAATATCTGATGACATGTTCCCATGAGCAAGCCAGTTTAATGTTTTAATCTGCTGTAGGTGTTTGTGTTTATTTGAGATGCACACCACAGATACACACAAAAGGGTTTATGCTTGTGTTAGTACAGCAGTTTTTACCATGGATCGGTGTAAGTGAATGTAGCCTATGGGTATGTGTGCACAAATCTATTCATGAATGTGAGTGCCTTTGATTGTTGCAAGCGCCTATCTAATAAGAATGAGTCACTGTGTGATAGAACTCTCTATTCTGGCCAGATGTACGTCAGGAGACCTTGGTATAGAACAAGAGCAGCTACACACACTCATTACTAGCTCCTAACACAGCACACTGTCACACACACACGCACTTACATGTATATCCACTGAACTGCCTACACACACTTTTTTGTTTTACCCACACAAACACAACAGAGAGAGAGGGAGGTTTTACATTTTGCCTTTTGATCTGAGAAATTCAAAGCAAAGTTTCTAAATACCACTTGAGCCATTTTTGCAAATAAAAAACAAACATCGCTCTGCCACTGCCAATTGTGATGATAGGGTGGAAGTCCCCCAAGAGCATCTCTGTGCCTTAGTGAACTTTCACTTAGCTAGGTCACGCAGACCCACAGAGTATCAGCAGCTCATGGTACACTCCTCACGCCCAGACACAAGTCAGAGGTGCAGTCTGACTGTTCACACAGCCATCACAGCTCAGCTCCCACGACACATCAGTGGTTGGATCTCAACCTGGCTCACTGAGCGGATTAGTTACGGCTCCACATCAGTGCCACCAAGAGCACAAGCCCTCCTCGCAGCCTTCTAGTCCATTTGCAGCCTAGCAGTTAAGAGAGCTGGTAGTCAAGGGTTCCAAAAGCCTTGCCCCTCTGACAAGCTCATTATTCCTCAGAGTTTAATGATGTTTTAGAAGATACTGCATTCATGAACCAAACCGAACCGAACCAAGATGGAAGCATACGGAATTAAGGGTGAAAACCTGAATGTTAAGCACTGTGTGTACTTTTATATTAGTTAAAAGTGTCGATTACATCATTTTTACAACAGGTAGCAATATTGTTTAATACTTTGACAAGTTCATATTTACTCACCCACAGTCCGGTGCTGGGCACCAGCGGCAGTCTGGGTCAGCAGCTAGCCAGCGGCGCAGCATGAACTCCTCATACTTGTCCATGAGGGCTGCGGTCGGCCAGGATGGTGCGGATGTCATGGGGATTGAAGCGCTCCGAGCACTCGGGGCAGGTGATGTTGACGCGGCTCTCGCTGATCTCGATGCGCAGGTACTGGCGCAGGCAGTCGGCACAGGAGCGGTGCGGGCACGTCATGATGTCGGGGAAGCGCTCGCGCGTGTGCCGCAGCAGGCACAGCGGGCACTCCAGCAGCTCCTGCCCGCCGGCCGAGGAGGAGGACAAGGACGAGGAGGCGCCGGACGCTTCGCCGGCCAGCGCGGCATCCTGAAGGCCGCTCTCCGCGGCCACCAGCTCGCCGCCGGCCAGGGGATCGGCCGCGCCTCCAGGCGCGCTGGCGCGAGACTTGCGCTTGGGGTCTCGCTGGCGCCGGCGGAAGAGCGCGCGCAGGGACAGGCGGCGCTTTTTGGGCGTCTTCCTGATGGAGGGCAGGCTCACGGAGGAGCAGGCGGACTGCAGGTCGCGCTCCGAGCCCGCGTGCTGCTTCTTGGTCTGGCTCTGCAGGTCCTGCTCTGAGCCCGCCTGTTGGGCCTGGGCCTGGACCCGCAAGTCGCGCTCTGAACCCGACGTCCGGCTCCGGGCCCTGCTCCTGCAGCTCCTGCTCCGAGCCCTTGTGCTGCGGCACGCTCATCTCTCCAGAGGGGCCTCCCACAGGCACATCGACGGGGCGGAGCGGCAAGGAGGAGGCGGAGGAGGAGGAGGAGGGCGACGGAGGGGACAGGACGGACAGGTGGGACAGGGGCAACAGGGGCAGGGACCGGAGGGGGGAGCGCAGCGCGTTAAGACATGACGGCAGCCGCCCCACGCTCACACGCCCACCGGCACCCACCGGCTGGGGCGCAGCCAGCGGAGTCAGCGAGGGCTCAGATGGAGACGGGCAGGGCAAATCAGCAGACAGAGGAGAGAGAGAGAGGAGAGAGAGAGGAGAGAGAGAGGAGAGAGAGAGAGGAGAGAGAGAGAGAGGGAGGAGAGAGCAGAGAGAGAGAGAGAGAGAGAGAGAGAGACAGAGAGGGAGACACAGAGGAGAGAGAGAGAGAGAGTGAGGGGGAGGGAGACACAGAGGAGAGAGAAATAAATACAAACACATCAGATGAACTCTTACCCTACCAACAGCCCAGTCTTCACAATTCACCCTGCCAGTGAAGCAAGTGCTCAGTGCTCAGACCTTGAACCTCCAGTCCATCAAAACACAGATTTTGCAACAATTCGGGAAATCAAATCAAATTCTGTGTCACAGTGACAAACAATCTGATAAAGCGACCAGAGGAGATAGAAATGCAGGCAATCGTCAACAAGCTCACAGCTGGGCAGCAAGCTCAGTCCTGTAGCCCTGATTGGCTCATCTCTTGTGTGAGAGGAGGATGACACAAGGCCAGCATTAATGTACACAAGCGGGGAGCAGAGGGACCCTGAACTGGACAGATGAACACTGTTTCCTCCTGACGCACATGAGCAAAGACAAACTATGCTGGGTGTCAATGTTTGCGCGCACACACACACACACAAACAAACAAACAAACAAATCAATCACTTATACTCACACTGACCCCCATCAATGAGGGAACGTAGACTAAAATAGTGCTACATAAAAATGATGCTACATAACTAAACGTTTCTTGCATTGCTCTAAAGGACTGCTGTTTTAGTGGACAACGTTTCTGTGGACAGTGCTGTTTGTGTGTGCGCACGTGTGGCAGCACTAGGAGAGGGCTGGGAGGGCGACTGCAGGCTGTGCGGGCGGGTACCTGCTCCACTGCACACTGGAGCCTGTGCACTGGGCTCATCAGAGATCCGCAGACCCCTAAGCGTCCCATCAGCACCACACAAGCAGAGGAGAGAGAAAGGACCGTCAGCAGAGAAAACTGAGGGAGATGTCACAAGCATGACGGGGAAAGACAACGGCACTAATTCGAAGAAAAACAGAGAGAGACAGCAATGCGAGAGAGATAAAGGGGTTCATTTGAGGACTCCAGATAAGAAGAATTAGTCAGTGAAGAGGTCACTGTTCTCCCAATCAAATGGCATCAGGCCACAGCAGTTCCTTTTGTTCCTTACTGTATAAGCATTGCCATGAAAGATGAGTGGGGGGTTGTTGTTGTGTGCGTCTTTGCTTTCACAGTCCTCTGGGTGTCTGGACTGTCAACTGCTCGCCCCCAAGACAAGGAGCTTGAGTGAGTCAGGTTAGCGCACTGAATGAGCAATGCAAATGCACCTAAATACAGAATCAGTGAAGAACGAGATGAGCAAGTTCTCCACCACAACGTTGGATGAGCAAAGTATCTATCGCAAGAATGTTGAGGTGCGAAAGACAAGTGTCAAAAGTTCATCAGTATTCAGGACATTCCAAATCAACTAGGCCTACAAGACAACAAATGCCTCCATGTGATCGAGCATCTGGATGTGCTTTTTCCCCCACCCGAGCTATGAGGTTAGTGTGAGGACTACCCCTGTGGTTAAGGTAGTGACACCTCAACCATGGAAATGCCCTGCACAACTCTGCCGTTTTCAAATCGAGCACACAAACACACAAACATCCCAGGGGTGGTCATCAAAACAGGATGCTCACTGAACACCATATAGAAGGGAAAATCATGTGATCCTACACCATATGGTTTGTGTGTGTGTGTGGCGATCTCAGCTACTCTAATTACAAAGACTAATTAACACACTGCAGCTATTTACACTTCTCTGTAGGGCCTTCAAATCAAGACCTTCATTTGGGTCCATTTCAAAATTGTGCTGCATAAGAACTAGCCTACACAACAAATTTGTCCTGACTTGAACTCCATAAAATTTTACAGAATTCTACAGAAATCTGCAGTGGTGCTTTAAATGCACACTCAAACAAACTGGAGAGGTTTTCCAGAGAGCGAGTGACCTCGTGTGAAGGGTTTTCCCCTTGGAAAAACAGCTGCCTGTGACTAAGCATAGAAGCCAAGTCAACACGGTCTCTACATAGAACAGATATACCACAAAGAGACTTCTTGTAGAGTCAAATTAACAAGCAGTCTCCACAATACCTCACACAAGTTAATGCTTTTGCCTGGAAATTCACTTAGCAGATAGCCTACAGCCCAGCCGTAAAAACCTGTGTATGAGTACAAACAGTTGATGTGAGCAATGGGACACTTTTACAGTGTTCGTGCAGCCCTTTTCGGAATCCACAGAGCCACGTGACCCGAGTCCAGAATTCTTGAGTAATTACAAAGAGGAGAGGAGAGGAGAGGAGAGGAGAGAGGGGGGAAAGAGCTCTGCAGTCATCTGAGGAGCCCAACGAGGTCTGGCACAGACACAGGAGTGCGTGTTTGTGTATGTGAATGTGTATGTTTGGTGCTGCCAAACCACTGAGTGAAAGTGCTGTAAGTGTGTATGTGTGCGTCACACGTGTATGTGTATGTGTGTGTGTGTGTGTGTGTGTGTGGGGGACAGACACAGTGTTCCCTCCCAAGCGTACCATCCCCACACACACACAGGTCAAAAGACCCTGACTCTGCACCACTGAGACTGCAGGAAACACTTAGGCATGAAGCTGCTCCTGCACAGAGGCTGTGGAGACTGGAACGAGGGGAAACCACTCCAACGAACACTGAGCAGAGCCAAAACATAACCCCATAACACACAATGAACTGGGAGGCTGTGCAGTTAAGGCCTGCATATGTGGAGATATGAGTCTTTCTGTCTCTCCCCATCTCTCCTCCTCCTTCACCCTTCGCATTCTACCCCTCTCTACTTCTCCTTTATCCATCCCCTGATTCCTTGATCTCTCCCTCTCTTGACTGGGAGATGGAAGGAAATGATATCAGAATCTAAGACTTCCTCCCACGTTGGAGCAGGTTTCCATTCAAGCGTCTGAATTCTTAGAGGACTAAGTGATGTGTGTGAAAGCATGCATACTGCATCTGCAATTCTGCACATGACCAAAGTGCTGTATGGGGTTGCTGGAGTTCAAATCAGGCCTGTGGGGGCAGTGCTGTTATGGAGTTGAATGTATAAATGCCTCATTGTGCTGTAGGGGAAACTCCTCCCAACCTCCAGTGTGTGCAAGCTTTGTCAGAAGCGCTACAAACGGAACTCCAAGACAGACAGACTCTCCCTCACACACACACACCTCGACATCTCAAGGCTGCAGCCACCTGGCCACACCGCATAACAGGTAAAATACAAGCCAACGTCTATGCACGCACACAGAAATCATAACAGGCAGAGTGCCCAGACAAATGTACTTCTGCGAGCTGTGGTGGGGTTTTCAGTAATGTGCTTAAGAATGGCATTTCCTGCAGCATTCCTCACTCTCTCAGAGCTCTCTTCCTCACCATGACCATGCAGATTTCAGTGACTGCCCACGAGACTCCAAACATTGGAGAAAGTACCCCGGACGGCATCCAACTCCCTCCTGCTTCCTGTGGCCTTCCAGACTCACTTCATAGCAGCGCTGGGTGGATGCTGACAGAGGGAGCCCATCCAAGGGCAGAAGAAACAAATCGGCACCACTCTGGTTGGAGTGTTCTGCCAGAGCCCAGTCAGCTGAGCACCAAAATAAGCCCTGAGGTTTTTCCACTGTTGTGTTGCTGTGCAAGGAAGAGTGAGACGATGGCGAGCTGTGGGCTGTTGGTTGCCATTTAACTGGTGTTTACCAAACAAACTGACAGTGGTTAGCGCTCAACCCAATTCCTGCCACAGGGTGAAGACTGCCCAGAAAAAGCTAAATATTTAGGCTACATCACTTTGAAATCAATGAAAAAGCACAACCAATGTCTAGGCATCACACAACTGGCTACTTCATGGTCTGAAATGTGAAGAGCTTTGAATGCGGTCATGAGTCATTGTCATGTCAGGGTTTCCCGCAGCACTTTGCAGTCAAGGGGCCGCCTTGGCAAAACAAGCCTGCCACCTTAACTACGTCGTCAAAAAAAACAACAAAAAAAAACACGTGTTACTTTGTCCTGTTTTCTCCCTTTCATTCCAAAACGTGACCAACGCCAATCTCCCTTCTCCGCAGAACGCATATAAAATAAGAAAAACGTGTCATGAATCGAAAAATAATCAGATTTTATAATCTTTACATATGAGATATGCCTCCGAATCAGAGCTAGTGAGCGGAGCTGAGCGGTGCAAATATCTCGCTCCTCGTTCTCAAGAATCAGTCAAATCGCGAACAGCCACAGCTCCGTTTAATTGTCAGGTGTGATAAAATGTGGAATATGAACGCATTTCATGTCATAAACGTTGCAGGCCTATGGAAAGGTTTAGTGGTAGGGTTGTCCAATGATCAAGTTGTTGCTTCAATTTGTGTTTTAATTTATCACGACACCGATGCTGGGTTCATCCGTTTGGCGCCAAGTTTAAAATATTTAGCCGACTCGTGATTTGTCATTTTCGTTCTTTTGGCAATTAATCCCGACTGATCCCTTTAGTTAAAGTTGCCAAGTTTGTTTGTTGTTGCACGATCAGTGTTGCAGTCTTTTAAAATAAATGTGAAATATATTGCCGTTGCACTTAGTTCTTTGGGACCGGGGAGCTAAATTGACCTGACACGTAATCGATGACGTCGACGCAAAAAATACGGCGACGCAAAAAATGTGCGTCGATTTGTTAAGCATAATGTGTGCCACTAAATATTTTTTCATTTTACACCTTCAGTGTTTCCCATAAGTTGACTAATCTGTGGCTGGGGGCCACGAAATCATTGAGCTGTGCTTTTCACGCACGCAGCCTTTCCTTGCCCCGGCCACTCTCTCTTGTAAAAGCCCGCTGCCCCTCCTCTGCATGTGCATTTAACAAAATATTCACGATTGTTGAAGGATTGTTGTTGCCACATAGAAGCATTGCATAGAACACGGCGGGCTAAATTGCTATTAAATCAGCTTAGCATCGTGACCATGCTGTGCAAATTTGTTCAAAACTGCTGCATTAAAGTTAACTCTACTTAGTTTGGTCTCCTCAATGTATTATGTTGTGATGAGACCTTAGCAAAGTTATGCAATCAAGCAGTATCTCACAGCTTTCTTACAGCTGTATCGTCAATTTCGTTATTCATGCAGGGCTCATTTTATTGACTCCGACACTGAATGTTTGCAAAATCCCGATGTAAATGGAAAAGTGTTTGTCAAAACTCAAAAGTGCTTGTCCCAAAGAGAAGTACGAACCGTTATTTGAACTAACTACGTTATGAATTGCATCCACACATCAGCAGCGTTTTAACTGTGTTAATGTTAATTGCAAGGATTCCCTCACGAACGTCGTCTTAAAGTGACAGGCACTCAATTAGACCTATACACTACTGAACTGAACTGAACTGAACTGAACTGAACGCTACCTTTGACTAAGAATGCATTACTTTGCACTTGTATATTTGGAATCTTAAGAGCAAAAACATATATTCCAATGTTAAGGAATTCATGTTTTTTCATTCAGATATGCAAATCAACATGTATAAGTTGCTATTAGTCAATTAATGGGGAGATAATCGAAATCGAATCGGACTGAAAAAATGAATCGTTAGATTAATCGATGCATTGAAAAAATAATCTCTAGATTAATCGTTTAAAAAATAATCGTTTATCCCAGCCCAAATACTGTTGTATAGTTTGTTTGGTGTTGTTACTAACTTACAAGACGCCAACACCCACACCCCCCCACCGACGGCAACCGATACAAGAAAACCACGGAGATGGAGAACAATGGAGAAATGGAGAACAGCGGACCCGTGCTTCTGGAGATCTAAGGCCTGGTTGGACGTTCAAGATCACCTGCCCTCATGTTACAACGACTGGACTGTTCGAGATCACCATGTTGCTATTCAGCCTAAGTAGGCCAGTACAGGAGTCACCAATGCCCATGATTCATTTTTTTTTGGTGTGTTTTGTGAATTGCCGATATTTGTATTAACTTAGTATTATTATTCATTTTAATAGTTGTGCTGAGTTACGGGTACACTGGCAACTCTCACCGCTCCGTCCAACACACAGCATCATGTTTTTGTTTTTGTTAGCCCCCCGCCCCAATTATCTTTTAAGCTGTTTGTGTAAGGTGTATTAAGACCATGACGCATGGTGATGCTGCACTATAAACAATAAACGTATTGATCGATGTGTTGTTCCAAACTATGATTAAAAAAATAAATAAATAAATTTTAAAAAAATGTAAAAAAAAATTTACAAAAAAAAAAAATCACAATATTATGCAACAAATCCAAATAATGTCACAGCAGACACCCAACTCTTTCAGAGGTAGATGACCTAGATGTTGATCTCTTCCCGAGTATGTGTGTGCTCGAGTCCTCGAGATCAAGGTCCATTGCCAAGAAAGATTCCAGGGACTGCCCATGAACACATGGGCGAGAATATGTGAATTTGAAATGAAAGAAACCTAGGAAGGAGTCATTAAAAGCATCATGTTTCGCCATCGCATTTGGAATTTTGCCTGCCATGCATTTTAATGCCAATAGAGCCGTCTACAAGCAGCAGGATACAGCCACTTTTAAACAGCTGAATATGAATATCTTTGAAGCAATATCTTCAACCTACAGATCTATCTACCCTGGTTTCCAAAAACCTTTGAGATCAAGGCTTAGCCAAGAAAAAAAACCTGCTTTTACATAATAGAAGAAAAACAAAGCCTCAAATCAACCACAGAACAAAACAATGCACAAATTCTATGAAAACAATTCTATGAAACAATTCTATTCTTTCATGGGCAATAAAGAAGCTTTCGGACATAAGTTATTGATTGGCCTAGCCTAACAAATGGGTATGTCAAGCTGCAGCCTATGTTGCAACAGGAATGAATGACAGGCGTGTCCACCAGGTCCACCCTGGCCTTACAGAAATAGCTGTGCAGGACCAAGATTGGCCCGGTTAAACAGTAATGGCGAATTAGATAAGAGGCTGCTCCCCAGATGACGGCCAGAGGCCTGTTTTAACATGCTCCGCTCAGGAGGCTTAGCAAACCATGTGGTGTAAAACAGTGATGGCACTAATAAGGTCCTGACCCCAGCAGACACAGACTAATTTAGAGAGCCCCTGTGAACATAATGTTTCTCGTCACAGACACTGATCTGATGAATGGTACAGTCTACAGGAGTCTAAATCTCCCCTTCATTAGCAAACATTTTGATTTTGGATGCTGCAGATTTAGGTGGAAAAAGTGAGATATTTCTCAGCGAGGAACAAATAGGGTGTAAACAATTATCTCCTGTGCTTAACACCATGTGTCTTCACCAGCTGGTTGTTGGGGGTTTATCCCCCACCATCAACTCTCATAACTAACAAAACACCAAAGAGCCCAGCTGTGTGGAGAGATCTCCACACATGAAGAACAGGCCTATAAAACTGACCTGCTCATACACTCACACACAGCCAATCTGTGTGGAGTTCTTTCTTGCCATCAGTCTGCTCATCTGGCAGAAGGGTTATGCATGGGGAAACATAAAGGGTTCAGTGTTTTCAGACCCCACAAGAAGGACAACAAATGTAGGACTGATTAAAAGTCAGCAAACAGATCGAGCATAGAATGACGTACTAAAAGAGCACGACTACATCAGGGCGTATGCAACTCAAGGTAGCATTCGTCGTTTTATGAGCGGGTTACAGAAAGTATTGCACTATCAAAACGAACAAGTTCCAAACAGCTTGTATACGCATTCCACGGGCATAGTGCACAGTGTGTCTACTACGGTACATAACCGTGCATTTGGTCAAGCCTTTGCCAAGAAGGAAGGTGAGAAAAGACCATTAACGTTACGCCGGGCACAGTTTGGCCGAGGAAACTGCTATGATTTAACAACAGTGCTGTCGTTAGTCGTTGTCAGCAAATGACGCAAGCCATACTGTGTTTGGCTGGAATAAATGTTAAATTATCTCGCACGTTCATAAGATGCACTTTACGTATTTTTGAACAGTGAAGAATCACCACGATGAGTCTATAGCTGCTATGCATCTGACGAGCTTGACTTTGTAGAATATTTGCGCAAGAGATTTACCGGTTGTATCCGACATCAAAACAAACTACCCGTGGTTGACAAACAACCCCACAAGCAATCTAATAACAACCATTAACGTTATTACTACATCTAACGTTAGCTGCCAAGCTAGCTTGCTAGCAGTAACGTTCGTTTATCTAATGTTAGCCTGATAACTGCTAGAACGTTAGCTAACGCTTAACAAGGCAAAGTAGACACAAATGATTCACATATGAAACCCAGTTGGAAAAGCATTATAAGTAATAATGTCTGAATACATTTTCTTTTTCCCTAAAATCCAGCACACAGAAGTATAAAGTCGCGTTAGCGGGCTAATCTGACAGCAAGCTGGTGGAGGTTAACATTAACTGGCTATAACGTTAGCAATCTAACGTTAGCAAACAACGACAAAGTTTGATATATGTTTGTCCGTGAAAAATCAACTGCCTCACTACTAATATCTAATAATTAAACATTAAGGCAAGTTGACGTTAGCGGGCCATTAAAGTAAAAAAAAAAAAACAATGCTAGCACAAGTTAACAATCTAACATTAGGTTAGCTAATGTTAATGTTTGTATCGTTAACGTTAGCGTGATGACACGTCCACAGTTTTCCAGAAATCTATCTAATGTTTACGTTACTTTAACAAATCATATCCAGTTGTGGTATAAACCTTGATTATGATAACCTAATGCTACTTACTCATACATCCAGGACCCTGCTCAATAGTTTGTGAATTTATGATACTATGATATGTCTAGTTTGCCATTTCAACATAAACAAAGCACCATGAGCTATTGACGTTAACGTTAAGTTAGCTATCGATAGTAAACACAAGCTCGACTCCTAGAACTAGCAGCTACCTGCACATTCACCTAAGCCAACAATGTAAACTAACGTTACCTCAGCGGCAGAGCTGTGGTCTGCTTGAAGGCCATTCACCAGATTCAACTTGCCAGCTAGCGTTAGCTGTCGTGATCTAAATAATATGCTAGCTTCTAACGTTAACTTAACTAACGTTAGTGTTTAGGCTAGTTAAACACCTCAGTTGTCCCGAAAAGCCATTAACATTAACGTTAGCATCCGAGACCTGTCTGTATCTAAAGTAACACTACAATAAGTTACATTTGGTATGGGTTAGCTAGTCAACGTTATAATAAAACATGAACATTAGTCAACTAACGTTAGCAATTTTTGAACACCTGAAGTCCAGTCTCCGCTTGTAAACGTTGGCCGTTTTCTGTCGAAAGCTGTAGAACTAGAAGCTTGATAACGTTAAACAATGACGCTAACGTTAACCAACATACCTTTCAAATCATCCGTGTAACAGCATTTCATTCCTAGGACAAAAGATGCCGCGCACAGCAAAATAAAATATAAAAATCTTCTTGTTTTACTAGAGCTTGACTACTATTTTTCCCCCAAAACTTCCAGCGTTTCGGCACCTCCCTGTCCCGTAACGTTACCCCTTCTGACTCACAGAAACCACCCTCTCTCCGATTCCCTTTTACAAATTAATTCACATTCTCTCGCGAGAACACAGATAGGCAAAGTGATAAATTCGTATTATCGCGTTATAATAAACCCTGGTCAGAGCACGTCTACAGCCATAATTTTCTGGCAGTGTTTAAATCTTGTTCTTTTTGTTTTGTTTTTCAGATTTACTGATGTGGTGCAACTCAATTTAATGAATGGCATCCAGACACCATATATTCATGTTAGTATTGCATATTTCATTAGAATTAGCCTAAGCCTACAGTGTGAGCTCTCTCTCTCACACACACACACTCACACACACACACACACACACACACACACACACACACACACACACACACACACACACGGTGTAAATCAATTTAATTTTCCAATTGGGTATATGAGGCAGAATGTATTTCCCTGTCTGACCAGCAACACATACAGTATGTTCAGGCCCCTTGCCTAGTCAGGAAGACAGTCTCATAGCTTGACACATTTTTATCAACACAGCAAAAGTGCAAATAAACTAGTTCTGTCAAACAGCATCATACTGTTGTGTCAATAGAATTCTGAATATTCTAATGATGTAGGCTCATGCTAATTGGTCATGTTGTGCCCATTTTTTCTTAGGCTAAGCCAAAATCAGCTTATGGACATTGCAACTTCTATTACAGACATGAAAGTTAAACCAAAGATACCTGATTACTAACTGCTCTGCTTCAACGCTCTCTGGTTAAACCCTGTATTTTTGTGTCATTCATGCATTTAGAGGTATGCCATCACGTAGGCCTACTATTTCACTTGTGCTAAAATTGTGACAAAATAAAGCTAATAATATGTGTCATAACTGATGTAAATAAGCAAATTATTGTTAATGCAAGTTAGATAACTTCTTTCAGCCACACGTGAGCATGTGAACACTGAATGATAACGGAGCATTCCATCTTTTTGTTTCCGTTGTTATGTCCAGTTTCATTCATGCCTCCAAAGAATAGAAGATGAAGGGGTGATTAGTAGCATACAGGCAAGGACTATGATCATGCCCTGTCTAATAATGTAAAGTGATCGACAGTGGACCTCAGATACAGTCTGTTGACTAAGCATGTTGCTCTTTTAACAAATTTCTATGATCTGTACAATTAAAAAAAAAAATCACACATCAACATACAGAATGTAATATTCATACTTACTTTGGATTATATGATTGATAATAAATTGTCAATTTGGAATCCATATTTTTATAACATATACAATAATAGACTGCTATCTTCCACAAATATTTCACAGAAAAAACAGCGTCTACATAGGCCAAACTAATGATAATGATAATAATCTATAAATAAAGTGGATAATATTTCCAGCACTGAAAGAACTTGCCATCCAATTCAACAGCAAATATAGGAGGATTAAGTTAGTGTACAGGGAGACTAAGTTAGGGTAATTAGCAGGTGGATTATGGGCATGCTCAGTTCTGTCTGGGGTTGAAACCACATGTCCATGCATGTGAGCTACCTTCCTTCCTTCACCATGGCAACAGAGATCACAGAGGATCAATGCAGCAGAAGCCATGTGGTGCTTCAGGAGCATTTAGTGTGGCAATGCAAACACATGTCTTCAGCAGTGCAACATGTACCTGCACCAGGTAAAGTAAAAATAAGAGAACAGCAGACAGGCCAATCAACTCTCAGATTGCACCTAACCTCATGTGCAAATTATTTACATGAACTATGTGAGAAATAAAGAAAATGGCAAAAGATTATAATGTTTCTATATCAATGTGATAATGATTGAGAGGGTGAAGGAATGCTGTTTCTTAATTTATGGTGGCAATATTCAAAGGTATCCAGCCAGAACACCAAACAACTTATGTCTTTCAGAGAAAGATGTATTGAATCTCCACACCCCCAACACAGTGATAGAATAAAAATGTAATGTGTGGATAAATGCAATACATCTTCAATAGTGTGTGTGTTATATGACTGGAGAAGTGGAGAACTGTGGTTGGACCAATCAAAATGCTTCTTGAATTCTTTTTTGGAAATCATGCTCTGCATCCTCTAGAAGGAGAAGGACCATCCAACGTGTTGCACAATTAAAATGTCAGCATCTATGCAGGCATAGAGGTGTATTATGCCTATAGCTTGCATATCTGGAAAGGTACAATTAATCCTGAATGATGTACAGGCTTTGAGCAACATATGCTGTCATCCAGACAACATATTTCAGGAAAATAGTGCCAAACATTCTGCACACATTACAACAGTATGACTTCAAAGTAGAACAATCAAGTTGCTAAAATGGTCTGTCAGCAGTGTAGACCCTTTCACATTGGGTGCATTATGGAACGAAAAAGATTATTACAAAGACCCCAGACTTCAGCAGATGAAATCTGGGCAAGAATGAGACAACATTTCATTCTCAAAATTCCAGCAACTGGTCTCCTCAGTTCCTAAACATTACAGACTGGAAAAAAAGAGATGAAGCAACACAGTGGTAAACGTGAAACATTTGAAATATACTTTTGGTGATGAACTCCATTGGGGTTAGAATTTTTAGGAACAATTTGTGGATTACAGGGAAGGCAGAGCAAATTAATCTTATCTGAAGCAACTGAAGTGCTCTGTTCCTGTTTGAATAAATCTGCACTCACACTCTCAAATGCAATCTGAGTGTACATAGGATACACAGAATAATAGGAAACAGGATAAACATAATAGCTTTGTAGGCCTATCACAGAAATTTCAAAGAGACACAAAACATTGACATTTACTGTAAAGTCACTGTAACAACGCCTTTAAGATGTTGTTGCTAATGTCAATATGCAATGTGAACTGAGGATTATTTTTTAATTATTAACATTTTGCAGAACAATTGTTCATTAGCCAGAAAGCACTGCTGAGGTGATGTCACTGGCCAGACAGTAATGGGGACTTTGTATTCCTATTCCTGCAGGGAAACACAATGAGCTGGGCTACTGCAAATGGAAAAGTGGAGGAAGTGAGCCACTGGAGCATTGTGTTGCATATCGGATAAGGCCTGGACTGGACTTCATGGACTTCAAGTGTTCGAACATCATGTTCTGAACAGGAAATTGTGACAGATGGTTGTGTGTTTATGTGAGCTTTAGAGGAGTTTTCTTAGTCATGTCTTAAATCGGTTAACAATTAAATATTTAAAATGCTTTTAAGAGAAGTTCCTGATTTATTTAGGCAAATGTCATTAACTAGTCAAGTCTATGTCAACAAACAGGTGTGTGTGTACAATTGAAAAAAAGGAAGGAATACATTTGGTGTCATACTTAGATTCAACTTAAAATTAATTTGTGTGGACTTTATGGGTAAATTCCCAAATAGCCATATGCTAAATACATAGTGATATCTATGTAGATGCATACAATCAGCTTCCTTTTTCCTTGTAAAGAAAGGAAAAGCTGACAGTGTGTAATTGAAGCCATAAATGAATAAAAGTGCCCATTTAATTGGTTGAATGCATCAGCTTGTTTTACAACTATGGCAACCACCTTAACCACAAACATTGCTGTTGAAGGAGCATGTGGGGTTGTGAAAAGCAGATTAGGCTATAAAATGTTACTTGGTGTGGATGTAAATTCCAAAGTTTTCCAAAAAGCATTCACAAAATTGCACAAAAGGCTGTCAATTACTGCAATTTTAGTCGTTTTGGAGGAATTATTTGCAGTTCTTATGCAGGAAATGCAATATTTTGGACATGAAAAAACTGCATTGCACACAGTATTTTATTCCAGAAATGGACATGAAATTTTTGACATGAAAATAGTATTGTACTGCACTGTACTACGAAAAATTGTAGTATAAGTGCACTGTACTTTACTTTATTGGAGGTTATCTTGAAGACGCCAAGTGGCACCAGGGGAGGGGAGGAGATGGGAAGAAAGAGGCAGTCACAAGGAAAAGTGAGACGGACTAAATGAGAGGGAGTGGAAATGAGAGAGCAGGCAGCATGAGTCAGAGTTCTCAGCTCCCCGTGTTTTATGCAGTCTGACCACCTGTCTCCCATTATGTCAGACCTAACATTATGTGAACAGTGGTGGGGGCTACACATACGATTCCAACCCTTCAGTCACAGTCACAAGCAGCGATGTGCTCCCAAGTTAATCATGAATTCACGATCCAGTGGGAATTATTCCCAGTAGTTGCCATGACTCACCATGATAAAAATTTCACACAGCCCGTTTATCTGATCCATTTTGTTGACTTGCAAGAGATCATGGCACTGAACCGATAAGATATCAAAGAACAAGACAAAATAAATAAATAAAGGCTTGTCAAATGTCTGCAAAGATGGTGGTAAAAAGGTGATTATATAGGGTTTATAAAGCCTGTTTTCTTGCTTTCTATCGCCAATATACCACAGATTGATGAACATAAAATATACTTATAATATAAAATCAGTCTTTTGATTTTTGGCCGAATATAAGCTGTACACTTAAAGCATGTGATTTGTGACTTGATTTCTGTCATCTCTGAAACAGGTGGTGACACAGGAATGCCATTGAAATCAGTTTGGGTTGGGCATGTTGATAGTGTCAATCCAGTTTCAATATCTTTAATATAAGTGGTTGGATCAATAAATTACTTTCTGAACATAATAGGAAAATGAGGTGTGATTTATCTAAACAAGGCCCTATACGAGGCATCCTGCACAATTTGCCTCAACTTAGACCAAATTGCTTTCAGGAATCTTTTCCTGATAATTTCATCACTTGTCATTGCTTTCAGGAAGGAAAAACAATATCTCTCTTCAATTCTATGTTTCCAGACAATGCATTGAGAAAAGGTCTGATGCAAGGTTAGTCAGGTTTTCCATCGTTATCATTAATGTACAAACAAAAGGCCTACTGTTCCCTCCATGATGACCAGGTCACTGGCTGACATCAAACCCCATCCTAGAAGTGCTGTGCTTCAGAACAACACACACACTGAGACATGAATGCATGAAACATATGTGTTACTGTGTCTTGAAAACTATGTAATTAAAATGCTGACGTTGGAATAGATTAGATTTTAACATCAACCACCACAGCCACTGAACAGTCCAGGATTAACAGATTTGACAGCAACAACAACATTGAACAGTCTCTGTCTCCTTACATTAAACAATTGTTGAGGCCAATGACAACCATAATTCAACCATTACTTACTTTCCACTTGAGCTATCGTGCGAGTACTGATTAATTTACAAACCAATTTCTTTCACATAATGTTGAGGAAAATACTAATGCAAGCGCAACCAACATTTTGTTCCACTGGGTTTGACAACTAGGCCTACCCGTATCCATGGTGGAAAGACAACTGGTGGCTGTTGTGCCCCCTAGTGGTTCTATGCCATATTACACATCACCTATGTCTCCTATGACCATGGCTTTAGTGGAGCTGACATTCAAGGCCTTACGCCACTTGCACCCATTAAAAGCAGCCTGCCGGTGGAGAACATAGTATAGTAGGCAAGTGTAAGTGTACTATGGGTCTTAAAATTCATATCCACCTTTGCACAGTTCACTGACAGACTACTTAGTTTGACTATGGAGCCATTTCCTATTCAACTTAGATATGGATGTTGGTGATGGTGCCATGGGTATTGCCTGGAACTGATTGTTTTTTTCCCTCCCTCTCAAAATAAATTTGCTTCCCTTCAGTGTTTGAATTGTCATCATAAGATAAATTCTTAAAAGCTTATTTTTTATACCTATTTTTTACTCTGCATTACCAGGGGTGCCATGGAGTAGGTTACTGTAATATTTACAGTAGATTACTGGGATATTGTACAGGGATACTGTAATATTTACAGTAGTAAAGTAGATTACTGGGATATTGTAGCAAGGGGACCACTAAAATGATCAGTGGAGTTGCAAAATCTAATAAACCGCTCACCTCTTTCTTTCAGTTTGAACTCTATTATATCTATTCAGTCAAGTTGGGAAACATTTTATTTTCCAGTCAAACCATCTACGTAAATTGAGACTTTATAGAACATGTGTAGCCTGGTTTCATCACTCATCGAGTTTCACTTTGTGACCAGTCTGGGTACTCATAATTAGGAAATGTGCTAAGACTGAAATCAGTGGTCCAGCCTGACCAATGAATCAATATGGGATTCCAAACGTTTCTTTATACTCGCCTAACCTTTACAAAGAGCATGTCAGGAAACCACGTAAACTGCAATTTAGAGGTTTGTAAAACCTACTACCATTTTCCACAGCCACTTTGAAAACTAACATGATCCCCCTCATTGTTGATTGGCCCGTCATCCTCGTGACGGAGGGAAACAGACCCATGAAAAAAGCTAGACTAGCATCACAAAATAAAAATGAGGGGATCCTAGTCAGACTGGGCCAAGCTATCACACAAGTTAAATACCTACATGTACAATAAAAGGCAGTGCCAACAGCTTGGATGACAAGCCCTCTAAGGGATCTAGGTCAATCTTGGCTTATAGACTGCACCATTTCCATGTTCACAGCCTCAGAAGGCATGCATCATGTGAGCGAAATCCAGACACAGAAGTCAGGAATGTCAATCTAGTAATCTAATGTAAATGTACCTGCATGTGTGTTGATATGGAATTATACAAATAAAAGAAACTTCAATATGTTTTAATAGGTTTTTATTTCAGCAAGCAAATTTTTAATTCAAGAGAAACTTCACAATGCCAAGTTCTCAGCCCTCTCCTGTCCACTCAGAGCCAAAACTCTTGGCCTTCACAAAGTAAAAGGAATAAAACAAGGAAGGAATGCTTTCGGGTCACAAACCCATTTTCTGGAATATTTTTAACCGCAGATTTTACATTTTTTATGTTTTAAAATTTTTTCTCTTTTTTTTCTCCATTTTTTAAAATAAACAAGGCCTAGCGTTCTCATCTCCAGACCTGGCTGACCTAGTTTCCTTTCCTTTTTTTAAAATGTTTTAAGATCTTTTTGCAATGTTTTGTGTGTTTTCATTTTTTCAATGTTTAATTTTTTATTTTCCTCGGTGAAGCAAGTTTCAAGGTTCCCCATTCCTATAAAACAGAGAGAAAACAACAAATTTTTTTTCTGTAGGAATTGACCACATGATCAGTAATATCAACAGTGCAAGCTGAAAAGATGGGCTCCTCACCTTGGCTTAGACACTTGGGACACCAGCAGAGTTGGGCACATTCTTCTGAGCAGCCTCTTTGGCTTGGTGAGCCTGGAGCACAGCCACGGCCTCATCAACCTAAAGAAAAATTAACAGTTGAGCCCAAAATCAAATACTGAACAAGGTTTGACAAAAGAAAGTCAACATTTTGCAGGGCATTTTGGAAAGTAATGGATTATGGATTATTCATAAATAAAAATAAGCTTCACAGACCTTAGAGCGCAGCGACTCTGGAGACTCCAACATGTGGAGCAGCTCAGAGTTATCAATCTCCAACAGCATTCCTGTGATCTTTCCAGCCAGGGTTGGGTGCATGTTCTGGATCAGTGGGAAGAGACGCTCACCTGCAGCCAGAGAAAGACCGTTTAGGACCCGATGTTCTATGCATAGCACATCTACCATGACTCACAATAATGTGTAATTAAAGCATATCATTTGACTCACCCAGCATCTGCTTCTGCTCCTGTGGAGGGGCAGCTGCCAACATGGAGGCGGTCAGAGGCTCCTGGCCCTGCACATGGACAGCAGGCTACAGGGGAAACCCAATGCAATGTTTAGCTTTAGCACGGTCATAAGTTTAACACAACTTAAAGGACCATCATGTCAAAGTTTAAAACAGTTTGAAGCAAAAATAGGCAAGAGCAAAAATTGCCCAGTTGAGAGTCAATGAACCAAACTACTGATCCCACACAATGGCACTGATGACATCTCTACAACTTTTCTTCGGTGTTTACCTGTTGCATGGCAACCTGTGGCTGGGTGTTCATGTGCTGCTGGGGGTTGCGCACTCCAGGGGCGTACTTGTACTGGGGCACGCCACGCACTGGGGCTGCGGCTGCTGCTGCAGTAGCAGGGCGAGGACCCATAGACGCTGAAGAGGGACAAGAAAGAAAAAGTTAGATGAACACTTCAAGGCAATAGCAAATAACAACTTAAAACGGTATACATTCAACTTGTCAACTATGTATATGTGGAGTACAAAAGACACTCACCAACGCGCTGAGTGGACACCATGCGAGGCACCTGGGAGGCTGGCCTCATGGTGCTGAAGGTCTGGGGCCGTGGTGGCTGGGCCCGCATGGCACCTGGCATGTTCTGGAAGTCTGCGGAGACGAAAAAGAAGCTGCCATTTAAAGTCTAGAACCTCCCTCAGTGAAGGAAAGTTTCACATGTGTACTAGGCTGTTCCGAGTGAGACTCGAGTTTGAGGTTTAGAAATGGCACACTTCCACATGGAATAAGGAACTTACGCTGTGGTCTGACGCCCTGTGTCGTCCAGCGGGGGCTGGGCCTCAGCTGGGCCAGCTGGCTGGTGGGGTAGTATGCAGCTCTGTTCTGGGCCTACAGAAGCAATAGAAAATAATGTTACATCATTCACATTATTCATACAGCTGGCATAAACTAAGGACCAAGTTGACTACATTCAGCAGAAGCACCTGACTATGTGCGCTACATTCCTGCAGCATGACTCATCACTCTTACCTGTGGAATGGCAGCCATGAAATAGCCGGATGGTGGAGCGGGCTGGTAAGGGTTGATGACTGGATTCGGCACGGCCCGAACGCTGGCCATCCTCTGCATGTACTGATTGGTGAGGTGGGCCTGGCGCTCCTCCTTGCGCTGAGCCAGCGCCACGTAAAGCGGCTTGGTGGCCACAATGCGCCCGTTCATCTCAGTCACGGCTTTGGTGGCCTCCTCAGGAGAGGAGAAACACACAAAACCAAAGCCTTTGCTGCGGCCACCCTCCATCATGACCTTAAGTGGAAGGAGAAAGAGGCTTGTTTAAGAGGGAGGGTCTTTAGATCTTGCCCCAAAGGCAGAACATATGCTCGACATAATTAACCCAGAAACAAAATATGAATCTAAAAAATAAATGCTCATACCTTGGCACTGGTGATGGTACCAAATGGAGAGAACTCCTTGCGCAGACGCTCATCATCAATGCCATCATCAAGATTTTTGACGTAAAGGTTGACTCCCTGATGCAAGAGAGAGGGAAGAGAAAATGATTAGTCTCACTCCAGCAGTAATACATGTAAATAAGCCCTCACTTCCTCCTTCAGTAAAGGTGGTGGAGAATCTGTCAGTACTCCATCTATCTCCAGCGTCCCACTACAAAGGACGTAGAGCCCATGGGTTACTTATTACTGTGGCAGCCATTTTGGCCAGTGTAGTCCACTGAGAAGGAGACACTGAATTTGACAAGGCTGCAAGTGGATAATAAATAATAAAGTGGTTTGGGTTATATTGTGTGCATACTTTAAGTTCTCAATCCTCACGAGGAGCAGAAAGACCCCAAGAGCAACTCGGGGAACCTTGGATGAGGGTTGTAACTAACCGTACCTGATAGCGGGTCATACGGTCCTGCTTCATCTGCTCAAACTTGCGCTTGAGCTCTGTCTGGCGCTCCACTTTCTTCTGGGCGCGGCCCACGTAAATGAGCTTCCCATTCATCTCCTTCCCATTCATCTCATCCACAGCCTGACAGGAAGAGGACAACATACTAACAATGAAACTAACAGCACAGAAGGTCAATACGACCATTCAACTCATAGTTGAGGTGTTACAGTGCAACTTCTATAACATTATGGTTTGCAATGCATATTTCACATACAGCAACACAAATACCTGAAAAAGGGAAAGATGATGACTCACCCTCTGGGCATCCTCGTGTCTCTCAAAGCTGACAAAACCAAAGCCTCGGGACTTGCCACTATCATCAGTCATCACGCGAATGCTCATGGAATTGCCTGTGAATTAAAAGAATATAGGCTTGATCAGCACCACTGAAGGGACTTCTCACCCTAACTCACTTCAAGGACTGCTTACAATCTAGTCATTCTGCTGGCTTCCAGCACTCAAACATGTCAAGATGTGTGAGCACATCTAATAGTATGGCTATTTCTTTACTTCTCTAATTCTAGTATAGCTACAGGTCACATCCATTTTTACAGGATGTGACCTGTAGCTATACTATTTAGAAAGTACAAGACTGGAAAAAAGACTGGACTATGTTAAAAAAAAAAAAAAAAAAAAAAAAACAACGAAATTCTGACTTTCCAGAGTGTGTTACTCCACACTCGGCAATCAACTCCTACAGACAGACAGGCTTGATGAAATTCATTCTGGACTCTCTATCCGACTACATTAAGACCTCGGGATACTTCGGTTTGGCTTTAAGGACCCTCTACTCACTACCATGTAAGTGTAATGTTGTTTGGAACTGTAGAAGAGGTATAAAAATAGCGTTTTGTAGCGGGGAAATTACATGCCCAGGTCACTCCCAGGCTAACGAGTTTTGACTAAAAACGGTAAAATAGAACTTTCTCAAAACACATCTGAATGACATGATTTTGATGTCAACTCAACGTATGTACTCCCAATCATCCGTAACTTGATCTAAAGTGCATTTTACTCCGGATAATTCCTTTAATGTTTTTTTCTAACAGAATATGTGAAATCACCATATTTGCTGAAGATCTCCCTCAGTTTCTCATCATCCATGTCCTCGCCGAAGTTTTTGATGTAAACATTGGTGAACTCCTTGGCTCTGGCACCAAGCTCAGCCTCACGCTCTTTGCGAGATTTGAAGCGGCCTACAAACCTGTGGGAGCATCAGTTTAGAGCCAAGATCAGTCATGCAGACCAGAACATGAGGAAAAACACTTGGACATGTACACGATGCATTAGGGGATTAATAATAATAATAATAATAATAATAATAATAATAATAATAATAATAATAATAAAGGTTAGCCAACATGGAGCACATGTACACAAGTGTACACGAAACATGGTACAAATTGCAGCACAAATTCACACTCGATATAAGTGATGGTAGTACCTAACGCATGCATTTCAACTAAATACAAATTCAACACACTTACACTTTGCGATCATTGAGCAACATGCCATTCATTTTCTCAATGGCCCTCTCCGCTGCCTCTTGAGTCTCAAAGTGCACAAAGCCATAGCCCTTCGAGCCATTCTCATCACAAACCACCTTAAAATGGAGATGTGAAAGCACAAAACGTTTTACATTTGTAAATCTACTAACTAAAGCAAGTAAAAGGAATTTGGACAACACAGAACAACCCATTCGTGAAGACCCGTGAAGAACACTCCGTGAAGACCACAGTAACTCACCTTGCAAGATAGGATGTTGCCAAAAGCAGAGAATGTGTCATAGAGAGCTTTGTTGTCAATGGACTTGTCCAGATTCTTGATGAAGATGTTGCCAACTCCACTCTTCCTCAGAGAAGGATCACGCTGGGACCACATAATGCGGACAGGTCTACCTTTAATAACGTCGAAGTTCATGGTGTCCAGCGCACGCTCAGCTGTAAGAGACAACCCAAATACGCATGTACAAATCAATACACCTTACTGAAATGGGTGCAATTCATGGCATCTCTATGGCTCTGGGTGATGTTCTTAGCAGGAATTAAACCATTTAAACCGAGGCCATTTATGTCCATATCATGACAATATATTTAATGTCCTGTCATCTATTGTCCTATATAATAACAGTTGAGAATGGTTGCCAAATGTTAACCCTTGTGCCATTTATCTGGCACATACACGACCCCACCCAGTTTGCGCATTCAGACAACTCAGTTCCACAACACCAATGTTCAAATAACTTAAATAGACCATGTGCAAAAATTTGTGATTATGGTTAGGCGTGGTCTGCTGAGGTAGCCAACTTTCTTTACCGCGATTCACGAAAAACCTCCACTACGGCATGGCTGCGCCATGCTGTGTGTCATGTCAGAATGGCTACACAGATGGCGTATGCCATGAAATGTCTTCGCACATGTCCGTGTCGTCAATTTTGTTGCATCGCGTAGCATGTTTTACATCCAAATACAGCGTTGCAGACAGGGAAATGAGAGAAAACGTCTCCGTTTAAGGCCAGTGATTCTACTAAAACACAATTTTAATGCAGCCAACGGTAACGTTAGTGAGGCTAACTCTAAGAGCAAAGCTACCTGACACCACTTCTTTAGGCCTCTCGAGACATCCACGTTAAGCTAGGTGGAGGCCAACATAATCCTATCAAGCTAGCATGCTAACATACTGCAGTGTGCGTATGCAACACGTTCGTGCCACGAGTAACGTTAATGATAGCAAGCATGTTAGCATTTCTGCTAACGTTAGCGCTGTTCGCTAATGTTAACGCACACATTTAATTATATAATAACACCAAACAATGAACCGTAACAAACGGATCTTACCATCAGCAGGCTGCTGGAAGTTGACATAGGCATATCCAAGGGAACGACGGGTTATCATATCCCTGCAGACACGGATGGAGAGGATGGCCCCAGCGGGGCTAAACTTCTCGTACAGCATGGCCTCGGTCACATCCTGGTGGAGATCCCCGACGTACAGTGAGGCCATCGGATAACTTGGAGCGCTGGGATTCATTTTATTTAATTGATTTGGTCAAATATAGTGGTTATAGCGAAAAGTCGTCAAATCTTCAGTTCGTTCTGCGTAAGATACCACTCGTGGTTTGAGGGATCTTCTTGCCGTTAGCGCGTATACGCCTTTCTGCTAACGCTGCTAGCAACTTCAAAACTGCTAAAAGGTAAAATGCAATGACACTAAAATAGATCAATATTAAAATACTATCACTGTCAAGATACAACCTGTTCGGTGTACTTAAATAGCTTGCTGATAGGACCGGATAAACGTATCGTAAATGAATGCCAGCAGCAAGGCCTTTCGAATTCGCTGGTAACGTTAGCCAATGATTAGCTTACTAGCTAGCTAGCAACATACGTCGGTTTAAAAATTTCGTTAACGTTGCTTCTCCCCGTATCGTACCGTCCAGACCACGATAAGCGACTCCTGCTTCACCGATTTTATTATAAAAAGAAAAATGATTTTTTGGAGTTTTTAAGGTTTTTAAGTTTTTTTTTTGTTTTTTAGATTTTTTATATAATGTGTGCCGAGGCAAGCTCAGGAGCACACACGCACTCACACAGCACTAACAGCCGGGGTTTGGGGAGGGAAAAAATGTGGCCGTCGATGACTATATACCCATGTGTACGTCATCACAGTGGACCAGTCATGTGCAAGCTGTTGGTGAAATAAAAAAGCAAGAGAGAAATCCACGCATAGAAATGCTAAGCATTTAATTGGTTTGTTAAAAACCGCTGATCATATTATCACAATCATTTTTCAGTTTAGTTAAACACTTCAAACACAACAGGAGTGCAAGCTACCGAAAAAGTCAAGTAGCCTACATAAGAATGGTGAAGTGATTAGCCTATTAGGCCTGAAGGTTAAAGTTCCCCTTGAATTTTTTATGAACAAATAAATACATTTGACACATTTTCCTATTTCATTTTTAGTATCAACGACATTGATCGACTCGTCTCTGTGTCCAAATGATCAAGATAAATCTTCAGATTATAATAGGCCTACTGCCCAAATGATCAAAGAAGGTTCTCTTCTCTGAGTAGGCCTATAAACCTGCCTGATCAAAAGAGTACATGCATGAAAGAAAAAAGAAAGGGGGAATAAAGCGGAATTGGAAATCTACACCAAAGAGTTAACAATCCCTTATTTGAAGTGTCTGACTGCTTGTGTAGACTGCATAATAGAGATTATGTGGACATAAACAGCAATGCCATCATCACTGAAACCAACCTTTTCCTCAAGGTCAAAAATTAACCAGAAGGGGGAGCAGTAGACTTACTAAGGGAAACTTGGATGTGTGCATATTTCATAATCATAAATCACTCTGTTTATGATCATTACAGCTGTTTCCATAAGAGTTCTTCTTCATCAGACTCAGCCACTAAAAGCCTACAATAGCCTTCAGTAAATGAGCTTATCATCAGAGCACAGCAGTGCTGGATATGGTATTTTTTACTGTGAAAAGGTCTAAAGAAACTAGATAGATACATAGATATATACTTTATTGATCCCCAAAGAGAAATTCAAGAAACTCCATACAAATATACCATGCACATTACCCATTACCAATAATTAAATGTTCAAACCAGCTGCAAATGAAGACTTTTTTTTTAATTCACATTTTACTGGCTGGGCATGTAACCCCCCCCCAATGAGAGATCACCCTTCCCCCCAAACTTACATTGACCAGCCCCCAAGGCATTGTAGATTGTGGTCCTGTTATTGTCTCGATGGAAATGTGGGCAATCAGGGTTCTGACATTCTTTAAGTTGTACTCCTGTTTATTTAGTCAAGTAGCCTGCTATAAAAATGCACCAAGTGTGGTCACCATTTGAAGAATTTGTGATTCTTTGGAAAGTGAAAGGTAATGGTGCTTATAAAGGCATTTGGCATTCATCAAGTGTACTGACACAACAAAACTAATGGGCGTGAGTCCACTTTACATGAAATAATGAACAAATAACTGAAAATATATCACGTCACACTGTTACTCCAGGTAGATCACTTCAGGAATGCACTCTCCCTTCCAAATTTGGTGCATGGCCCACAAGCCTTTACACGTGCTCACAAAATGACAGCCATTATTTTCCCACTGAGACTTAACGACCCAGTTCTTGCTCTGCATGATAACGAGGGATGTTGGAAGGCCATTGCAAAAACCGTCAGAGCAGAGGAAGGTAGAGGACACACGACCCATTTTTTTGCTGAAGATGAAGCACTGCAGAGGCGATAAGTGATTTAAGATTTTCTTTTATTTCACATACATGAAATTACATTGCAACCCCCTCCCCTGACATTAACAATTATGTTTGGGTGTACAGTATGAAAATTCCAAGGACATGAAACCTACCCCGTCCAGATGGCTACCTCCATTACAAACTTAGAACAATGCAATGGGTATATATCAAAGGAAAAGAACAAAAAAGATAAGAAAACAGAAAAAATAAAATAAAAAGACAAAATATAAACCCTAACAGGAGATAGAAGTAAGCTAATGGGAAAAATATTACCAAACTGCTCAAGGGACATTATCCGAATGACAGAACTGAGCTGCGGTGAACCCTTGCGACTAACTGCAGGTTTTCTATGTCTCATGATTTCAGACAGCAGGTAAAGAACCCTGACATGTCAGTCCAGGTAAGGAAATGATCTTGAGCAGATGGCACTAAGAATGGAATGTCTCTCGCCAGCCCTCTCAATGGAAACCATGATGTCAGACTTACTTTTGGTTTTATTTATCATTATTCTTCTGGAAAGAGGAAAAACGTAATGTAACCTATTCCCTGCTCAACTAAAATCGTTCACACTCGTTCTGTCTACAGGCTCTGTACTGTTTCATGTGTGTTTCCTGGTGAACCACAGACATGTTAAACAACAATGTCAAAGGATGCATCAATGTCTCACATATGTATAATGCACATGTATAACGCCTAGCTAAAATTAGCCCCTGTATGACTCCCTGACTCCCAAATCATTGTTATTGTGCCTCAAAAACTACAAGGTCAGACACTACCCATCCCACCCCTCCCAAACACCCTTGCTTGTCATCCCATATCATAATCCACACTCACACACCAACACTTCCATACTCAGACACTTTCTCGCTCACACACACACACACACACACTCTCTCTCTCTCTCTCACACACACACACACACACGCACACAAACACGTATCCAAGTGACAGAGGCTGGTGAGAAGTTAAAGAGAAAGAAGCTGGAACCATGATGGTCTCAGTGTTTCATTTTTTTTCTTTTTTTTTGCCTCAGTAAGCAGACAGGAAAGTTTGATGAGCAGACTCAGTTTTCTCTGCCTTCCTCCGTGTCTTCCGCATCAGCTTGATTGTCTGAGGTCCACAGCTGCAAGAGATTAACAGAGAAAATCAATACTACAATTGATATACAAGACCAATGACGCATTACAACCATATAACTGAATCTTTCAACCAAGTTCCCTTTTCTGTGGAAACAACTGGCATTAAATGTTTTGTTGTGCAGAGGAAAAGCATTAACTACTCACTGTCAAATTGTCTCTCAGCAGCTGCATGATCAGTGTGCTGTCCTTATACGAATCTTCATTCAGTGAATCAAGCTCTGCAATAGCCTCATCAAAAGCCTGAAAAAAGGAAAAGTTTTTACAGATACCTGAGAAATGTAAACAGTCTTCTACACTCATTTCAGTCAAACAACATAAACCAAAATAGTTAGCTGAATGGAGCTTGAACACTTGCTTTCACACATAACACATCATTTAATAAGTGAAAAAGAACTAGATGCAAATGCTTTGTCAGCCTTACGGTCTTGGCCAGTTTGCAGGCCTGCTCGGGGGAGTTCAGGATCTCGTAGAAGAAGACAGAGAAGTTGAGGGCCAGGCCCAGACGGATGGGGTGTGTGGGCTGCATGTTGCTCTTGCTGATGTCAAACGCTGACTGGTAGGCCTCTTGAGATTTTGCGATGATGGCTGTTTGGGGGAAAAATAAATACATTTAGTAATCTTAGATTCTAAGAATCTAACCCTATACAGACATTTGAGGTTGTAGTGTGGATACATGATCTCCAACATTGCCAGATACAGTGAACCTCACTCATTAAATAACTGTCAAGTGTTTTGTAAGTGTAAATTCTTCCTGCGTTTGAATTTCCTCAGTAATTGACCTGTGATGTCCTAACAGGCTGGGTTTATAAGTCAACGGTCACTGCTGCCAATTCAACCAATATGTAGCACCAGCTTTTCATTCATTTCATACAAAAAAATATGTCTTTGGAGAAGACCATATCTACCTTGCCTTACTTGATCATTCTGTTTATTTCCACCATTATGATAGCAATAGTTGCACTGCAAAATTTGGTGTGATCAGAATGGGCTTGTCAGGTTTTTTTTTTGCCTTATTTGAGAATGGAGGAAATGTTCACACACTGTTTAAGTCAGACCATCCTACTAAAGAGTTATGCTTCTCTCCAAATTGATACAAGCCTGATCTTGTTTGCCCAATTGAACTGCCTGGGGCATTACCAAGATCCAAGATGGCTGCCGAGTGTTGAGACTTGCCTACAAGGACCATAGCGTACTCTAGACCAAACAGCAGTGGGCTAGTGCTGAACGCTCTGTTTGCCACAGCCAGCACACTACCATGGGCCACTGTCTTATCAAAGGTTTTCTTTATTTTCTGTCAGGAGCTCTGCCTGCATTCATCCACGTGGGCCTTGAGAGCAGCCATGCAGCTGCCGGCCTGTATTGATCGCAGTGCTGAGAGAAACACATGAATGTTTCAGAGGGCTCAGGAAGCTCGAAGACGGGTGCTGGTGGAGAGGCTGATGGTGCCACTCTCACTCAAGAACGCCTCACACCCCATGCCCACAGGGAGGCACATGTCTGGAATTTCATATCACACAAGAGCTAAGGATGAGTGTGGTCATGGTGTGTGAAAACACACACACACACGCACACACACACACACACACACACACGAGGAGCATGGGTGCCTAGCAACTACATACAGGCATATATGCGCCTCCCAACCGCCCGCCCCACCCCCCATTTGACTGTTCAAACCTGCTGCTGCTGGTGTTGCCTTGGCAACGAGTTCAAGACTATCTGCTATGATGACAGTTGTAGGTCAGGAGCGTGTGGCACACCAAAATGGCAATGCTGCTGAAATCCAGCCCACTTGCCGAATGGGAAGACCTGTGGGGTTATTCTGGTTAAGCAGTGGTCCCTCACCTCTGGAATTCGAGGTAAAACATATGAACCCTTATTGGTGGTGATAAATAGTACAATTGCTGTTATTTTGCATGTGAAGGACAGCCTGGGTTTTCCCATGCTGCCTTGCGCGTGATTTTATTCACGCTGCTAGGCAGCCTGGATTCCATGGACTTTGTTTTCACCTCAACAAAGGAACCAATCACAGAACGGAGGGGGGACAGCAAGACGATGACAACACACCGAAGTGGTTATGAGCTAAGTACAAACTCATTTGATAAGACATTCGTAGCAGCCAATAAACAGCTTTGGGCGTTCGTAAACCACGTTTCAAATACGAGAAAATGAGATGAGGTCTGACGTTAGTCAGGCTAAGTGAAGGACATTATTTTAACAGATTTTTAGGAACACAAAATTCCAAGGGGTCTGATAAATAGCGGCCAATATATGTGACCCTCACAACAATGATAACTAATTAAAACAAAGCCATGCGCATACAAAAGTCTGTATAGTCCCTACCTAACCATCTCTCAGCATTCCATACCATTACATTCAATATCTAATGTCATGTTTATTTTGTGGTCTGCATTAGGAAGAACTAATGAGCAGCAGTAGACCCTTGCAGTGGATTTATGTATGGGACTGCAACTGTACTTGTTTTTGCTTCCAGGCCGGTTAAATAAGGGGGACAGAAGCTTCGAGAAAAAGTAGTTCAGCTGTGAGGATTCTTCATTTATTTATAGTGGCCATAGAGGAGAGTATACTCTGCTGATGTCAGCCCAGGCGCCTGGAGACGGCAAGTCGTCCTCTCCAGAACTAGGGCACAACCGCCCCGAGCACCATCACCCCTCACGGATGGAAGAGGGTCACTTCACGTTTTGTCCATTGCATTCGGATGCGTTCAAACGCCCGCATGATTTTGAGGAGTAGGATTTCCACAATATGATTCTCTTGGTCTTTGTTGAAGCAGTTCTACTTGTATTTGCTGGAAACTGATTTACTGATATACTTTTTAATTACTCCACTTGTTTTGAGATTTTTTGAGTTTAATTCTCCTTACCTTCATCATTGGTATAAGCAGTTTACTTATTTATTCAATTATTATTTTGTGTTTTAATTAGAACCTTATATAATATAATATTTTCAGAGGACACATTGAAATGTCCCCATCCCTCAAGCTTTCAGCTATTGCATTTTTAATTAAACCCTTTAGTAGGCAAAACGTTCATCTTACTTACTTGCTTGACGGGCACTAGTGACCTGTGATGCTGAATGTATGGCCATTCAGACACGACATGGAAAACGCAGCAGTGATATCTGATAAAACATGTAAAAGGCCACACCTCATATGCAAAGTGATTCACTACCACACACCCGCATGGGTATTTATCTTTCCCACTGGGTGAGGAATCAGTCTGCTATACTGAGATGGCAATTAATACAATATAGTTTAAATGTCAGCAGACTCACCAAAGGGTGAAAGGGACTGATATTTCTTGCCATCACTAGCTGTGTAATATAGTTGTGAGCATGTTCAATCATGAATCTGTGCTTCAAAGGAACATTATTTCAGTCTATTGCTAGCAGGACTTTTTCTATCAGCTTAATGGGATTTACTCACTCTTGCTTGGTTGGCCTGGCGGTTACTCTCACATTCTTTTTTTGGGATGCAACAATCACCATTTTCTATTAAATCCGTGGACTGTTCAACCCGTTCTGGGGTAAAATGCAAATGTTTGTGCCCTAGGCCATTCATATACTCCAGGAGCGGGAACGTACATGCCAGAACTTGTAGCACAGCACCTACAGTTCTGGCCTAAAGAGTTCTAATCAGCATTAGTCTGCAATAAGCTGCTGGGAAAAAAATGATTTGGCAGGGGGGAAAACACAAGAAACTGTAGTCTGTGTCACACTTGCACATGACCTTCCACACTTATTTTAATAAGACAGCAGAGCACATGATGGAGCATGTGAGGCCACTCGCTTGTGCATCAGGCATAGTGCAATGTGCATCACGTTTCTAGCCCTAACATGCCATCCTCATATAAGTATCTGTGGATGTTGTTACTATTTATCCATCTATTATCTGGTTTTGCTTGCTTTGAAGATGTGATCTCACAAAACATAAGTCATGATTCATGAATCTAGTGACTGGGGTGTGTATGCCTGCATATGGTGGCTGCAGTAAATGGATCAGGGGGATGCTAATAATGACACATGGCTGACACAGCTTCCATATGCTCAAGCCTTCAAGGTCATGCCCTCTGCCCCACACTGACGACAGCTTCAGCTGGATATGCTTGCATAACATGTTCCCTTTTCACAAACACTACATGACTGGCCAAAAAATGTGGATATTATGTCTAACTCTGGGCCGTAATTAAACTGCCAAACACAGGGTGAGGTGGCGAGTTAAGATGATGGTATTGAATCGTGCAGCGCTTAAGACAAATGATTAGCTTTGACGTCAGATTTAAGCTGTGCGTATGTTTATGTATTTGGGTGAAGGTTTGGGCACTCACCAGCTTTGTCATCTCCCACAGCAACTTCAGCCAGGTAGCGGTAGTAATCACCCTTCATTTTCAGGTAGAACACTTTGCTCTCAGGAGGGGTGGCACTGGGTATAAGGTACTTGTCCAGCAGATCCTGTGAATGAATAAAAAAAAGCATGTTTACTTGTATTTATACAGTTACCCCTTTCTCAAATATCAATGACAGAAAGGCTAGTCTTTGACAGACGCAGTGAATCCCCGCCAAACACAACTGCTCTTTCATTCAGCACTAAAGAGACAGAAGAGGAGGAGGGAATGGACACTGGGGGACTCTGGACTTTGTCACAATCACTCTTGTTCTTCACAGACACTGCTGGGGACTGTTTAGGAATCCAAAGGCTCACACAAAACATGGCAGGATTGAAAGACAAAAAAAAAACCCCACAAGGCTCAAAGGCGCTTTTGCTGAGCTGTGGAAAAAAAAAATAGTTCATATGATGACCTGATTGACTCATGAATTCACTATAGGGAGGCTGTTGCACTTCCCCACATTTTTTTTTCCCTACTTTAGCTACAGGTTGATGTAACTCAACTGACCACAGTTAGACACAAAGTAACATACAAGCACCAATACTCTGGACCATTTTCACAGACCTAACAATGGAAGGCACACATTCAGACAAGATATGTTGTACCCAGGAAGAGAAACAGTCTTCCCACCTTAACACTGAACCAGTGAATTCGTACCCTGGGCAAACGCTAACTGACAACGAAAGGTAATGAGTCACAGAGACTAGGGGTGACTGGGTGAGGAAAAGAAGCGTGTGGTCTTTCATCTTGTTGTGAGTTGGGAACTAAGTTGGGAACTGTTCCATTATCAATGACAATCAAAAAGTTGCCGTCATGGTAAATTCAGCAGGATCCTGATCTCTGGAGTTGGGTCTGATTTGAATACTTACATAAGCCAGCACTAAGGCAGACATTCGGACAGCAGAGGCGAGGCCACTTTGCTTCACTCAAAAGGGACTTACTGGGAGGGCGGGGGGAATGCTCAGAAGCATTCCTCTCCACTAGACAACTTGCCATGGCAACAAAAAAATGCCAGAGGGGGACTCAAGGGTGTCCACAAAAATACTCACAATCCTAAAAGTGCATATGGTAGAGAAACAGATAGGAATTGCCCTTAAACAATTTGTAAAATGCTTCAAACTGAGCATCCCATGACTCCCATTAGCTTAATATGTCTATCACATGTTCTATGTGTGAGGCACTTATGGTCTGAGCAAGCTATAACCTAACATTCACAATATTTCACATTTACTTATTTATTGAGTGGTCTGAAGTTAACAGAGTGATTGTTTAAAGTATGTCTTTTTGTAGTTGGGTGTATTGAAGTCAAGAAAAGAAGGGGGCTTAGACTGCGCTCACTGAGCATGCTCACACAAGTTCTTCTGTATGAAGAATGACCCCCACCTGAGCTCTGAAGGTCAGGCTACTGGAACAGTGGAGCAGTAGCTGATCCTCCGACACTGTAGCTATGGGATTATAACTCAATGACTCACCACAGAGGATAATACACAACATTTCGGTCTCCATTTCCTTCACCATACACATTCAGAATATGTACCTTAGTTAAACCTTACCTAAAATATAGCGACATGTACCACCATGTAGGCTTGTTCCCCTTGTCCTCAGAGGAAAACCCAAAATAAAAAAGGCTATATCTGGACCACTTAATACAACACCTGCCTTTTAAAGGTTCTCAATAGAATATTTTTAAGACGGTAATAGACAACTGATATGCAACTTTTTGAGCAGTATTGCTGGGCAATGCTCCGGAGTGCTGTTGTTCTGGCATGTTCACATTGATATTGGGCAAAAAAAAATCTGGATCTTAAATCATCGGTAGGCAAATGATCATGATCATCCAATCAGAACACATGGAACTGGCCATGTAGCTTTCAGGAATATATCTATGCATCACCATAAGAGTACTCCTGACTGGACAAGTTTGGAGGTTCTACAATGTGGAGCTTGGCTGAGCAGATTATTATAACCCAATTTTGGAAAAGCTTAAAGAGGATAAATTAAAACTGGAAAGAAAAAAGTAAGTTAGTGTCAGAGAGTTGTGGCAATGGCAGGCAACATAAGGGATCCCCTCAGTTGTGGCATGTGCTCTTTTTAAATAACTCCTTTGTTTCCACAGTAGTGAGTGTACCAGCCTCTGGGATTATATCTGCTCTTTACAGGCACAGTCAAAATAGAAGAAAGGAATCCCACGAATGCCTGGCATCCATTGTGGTACTGCATTAAGAGTTACATTAATACTGCCCTATTCAAGGGTAAGGGCTCCTTCCTGGCACCTCCACAGTAATCCGTTATGCTACCAACCAGGATGTTTGAAAAGATGTGTGGTGCAAACAAATAATAGTTGTAAACACCCAATAAACCTAAAGTGAACTGATTTTTCAAAGCCATGCTATGGCTTCTCTTAAAGCATCCTTGACTAACTTTGAAGTTCCCAGCTGTAACAGTCACCTTTACAGAAAATAGAACCATGTCCTTTCCAGAGTAGGGCACCATCTGCTGGTTTTCTCTGACCTTCACTAAAAAAAAAAAAGTCTTGAGACAAATTTAAAAATTCAGTAAACTTCACTAACCTACAAATGATATGGATCTATACAGGACCTTTAACTAGTGGAATCTGAATAAGGTCATAAACATAAACTTGCAACACTACAGACCCAGACCCAGCTATGGCTCAGAAAACAAAAAAAAACATCTGGTCAAAAAGCAGGGAGAGCATCTACTCAGAGAACATCTGCTTCTCCTCACCAGAACATCATTGCAGATCTCCTTCAGCTCTTTCTCAATCTTTTCCCGATACTCTTGTGCCATCTGCTTCTTGTCGGTGCCGTCTGTCTTTTGCTCGATGCTGGATACCACCCTCCAAGAGGAGCGACGTGCACCCACAACATTCTTGTAGGCCACTGACAGAAGATTGCGCTCCTCATTGGAAAGCTCCTCGTCGATCTCCGTCACTGCCTTCATGGAAGCAGCCATGTCATCATAGCGCTCTGCTTGTTCAGCCAGTTTGGCCTTCTGGACCAGGTCGCTCTTGTCCATGGCTGCTGAGTTCTACAGGGGAGTATGTAAAATGTGGAGACAGACAAGACAGAAGGGGGTAAGTTTGAGGTCTTTTTTTTTTAATAAAATGCTCAGGTCCACTGCAGTACTGTGCCCGTTTAGGCACCGTCTGGGACATGGCTTGAACACTACTGTGATTCAATCTACTTGTAGTGAACCTACAGCATAAGGCCACCCTTAACATCACATATAAAACTATATCTTCTTTATAGTCTTTATAGTCATCTTTATAGTCTATAGTCATCTTTAAAATATGCTAAAAGAATCCGTGTGTAGTGGCATCGCATCAATTCAATTGTAGTGCAGATGAGGGGTCCATTTCACATCAGTTAGCATTAGGCTACAGCCAGCTACTTATTCAACCGAAAAAGAACAGAATCGCATCCGGTCTGGAGTAAATCGATACACTCTGGCCGACTTGCATATATAGACACCCACGGGGTCTTTCACCTTCTGTGACATTCCGTAATTGCAGCTCGGAATCAATTTGGGATTTTCCATGTTTCAACCGGACTCATCGATGGAATGACAGCACGTGCTGTACACCAACCTATTTTTTCAAAGGAACCGCGGTCACCACGGGATGTTACTATAAACATACCGGGGCGAGAACCCCGTTTCAGGCTCCCTCCTGACCACGATTCAAAGCATGGAAGGTTCGTCGAGGCCACCTACTAGCCTATCCTACATTGTGGCTGTGATGTGAAATATGCGGATGTAACTTATGTACCACACCCAATTCGACCCGCCAGCTACCTGTGAGAGATCGTCGACATAACTTGTGTGGAATGTAACCATCTATTGTCGAAGATACAAAGTAGCCAAATGATACTTTTGCATTTTGGTAGGTAGCGCAGAAAAATATTACAAAGATAAACCACAATTTAACGACTAATCAATTGTTCCAATGGATTAGCCAGTAGAGGTTCCAAGTTCGAAAGGCCTTACAAATTGTAGGCTAGGCTTGACTTGTTTATTTAACTGCTTGCTTGCGGGCAACATAGCCTGACAGAATTCCTCTTAAAATCATCCTCGTGACTTGCATCCACTAACTAGCCGAAGGTAGACACTCTATTCAACAGAAACCTAACTGCAGCCCAGTATTACGATACACACCACAAACATATTTACACCGTAAAATATAATCGACCCGGCAAAGATATTTCGAAAACAAATGCAATATGATATTGATATAAAGTTTGCATCAGTGGTCGAATCACCTCAGTCAATTCTATATTTGGGCGAGGATGTCGCTAGGCTACAAATGAACGCCCTATTTTTTATGACATGAGTGACTTCGAGTAACTAGTGCGTGGAAGAAAAACGGGAGAACAGTCAGATTTACCTTGTGCATACAATGCATCTTAATCATGGACATGCATATAACCCATTGAAAGCGTCTTAGCTAAGCTATGCGTTACAATAAACGAAATGCGCTCCGCTTCTAGTCAGGTCACATCGGTTCTGTCTGATGGTGATGAGACCATGGATCCTTCCGTTGTCTGTGCCACAATGGCAAACTGAATTCGGAGACTACATTTAAAATAAAACCTATTAGGCCCCCAACCAAAGAAAATGTAGGTTTTATGCATAAATCTCTGAGAGGCGAGTCGGTGAGCCATATACCTTATTGATGCAGACTGGGTTAATATCGAACTGTTTGCTGCGTGCCCACGATACTCCTAACGCTCCTTACACAAAAGCTTGAAAGCATCACAGGCTGTCCACACTACGCCCTACATCTAGCATCCATTGAACTATTATTTAAAGGAACCATTTCGCGCTTTTAAAAGAGGGGGGAAACCCATCACCGTGTACAGTTAAATATTATGCATTTGGAATTATATAAATTACATGATTTTGACCGCACTGACCTGAGTTTGGGACGGTATTCTTGGTCCGGCTACACAGCTGATTCTTTCTAGCTGCCTGTCTCGCTCAAATCCACGGGGTTTCCCTCCAATCACAGGCTCCAAGAGCAGGGACTGGGCTGGGAGCAATGACGTCAAATGCTACCAAGGCAACCGTTGATCGACGTGAGGTGTGACGTGCCCTCATTGCTCGAAAAAATGACCTACAGCGTGCATTGTTTTTTTTTCTGTGTCAGCTACAACCTTATGCATAATCTGGATTAAATATGATTAGTTTGTTGCCATTAAACTGTCTATATTTGCAGTCAATCAGGTCAACTAGGGTAAAAGGCTTGGTCTTTTTAGGATCTCTAATGCCCCATAGTAGGCTAAAACTATAATTCCATGGCCAACAGTGAGTAGCCTATTCTCTCCATGTTCATGAATGTGATGTTTTAAAATCGATGGATTTTGATTGATTGTAAGGTTTCTACCTAGATAGCAAGAGGCTGGACACTACTGGCCCTCTGGGGACATATCTGGTGGTCCGCTGGCATTTTGTTGATAGGTCGACCGGCGGGTTGCTGAACAACTGGCCAACTGTGGTCCAACACACTTTTTTGTATCACACTTGTATGAAAAAATTTATTTAGTTACTTCTTCCTTCAATTTAATAACATTATGAGTTTTCCCTTAATATTCACAACAAGTTAAATTAAAGGTGATGGTGGTCCAACAGCAGACCAAAAGTGGTACGATTTTACTGGGATGTAGGTTTTTTTTTGTTTAGTTTAAAACATTTAAAAATGACCAAGAAATATCAACAAAATGCGAAGAATCAACCATTTTGACAAACATTTTAAAAATGCCTATGGTCTGTGTCAATGCAAGTCAGTGGAAGAGTGCAAGTCAATGCAAGTCAATGCAAGTCAGTGGAAGAGTGCCGCGTGGCTGTGCTCAAGACAATTTGATGCCTAGAACTCCCCACAGCACCTAATTTTGGCTAGTTCAATTTGGTTGATCAACAGTCGATCAGTTTACACCAGTACCTTCTGTGGTCCTGAAATGTTTTGCTAAAACGTGCATCAGTCTAAGCCTCTTTTTTTGCTTCCCAGTTACAGAGTCAAGAATGTGTAGGCTACACCAGTGCTGTAGCCTACTGAGCATACTACAGCAAGACAACCAAATTGGCTGATTTTGACAAAAACTGTAGGCCTGCTGGAACTGAGACATTTCATGTTATGAGTTGTCTCAAAAGCATAAGACTGACTAGGTTGATAGGCTGATGTCACTAGCTTACACACCTGTCCTAAGCTGTAAGGCACACATTTAAGCCAGGCTCAGCAGTATCTTTCTCTCTCTCATACCACATGTGAGGCAAAAGATTGCTTGTTATTTCGAAATAACAGAAATAAAGAAAACATATGGTGTGTCCTCTGGGCTTCTGTAGACTTGTCATTCCACATAGTACATGACTTGTACCAGTAACCAGCTTTTAGCTGTGCTTTAAGTACGTCAACCTCCTCCTGACACCTACTGTAAAGACATGCTAGTGATGCTAGCACTTATGGGTTTTAGCCCCCTTGCTAGCACACCGGACTTTCAATCCGAGATGCTCCTAGTTTGCAGGTTCGCCTGAGCAAGGTACAGGGCTGGGCCGTGCAGTCGACAACATAACTCAATTTACACATTCCTTAACAAAGATACAGGTCCATTTTATCAGAGCAACATCTAGACAATCTTTTGCAGAATCAGATTCACATCGCTTCAACTATCCCAACCATTATGTTCTATGGGGGTCTATGTTCCACCAGCCCTATGTTCCCACATTTCTAAGGTTAGGGTTAGGGTTGGGGTTAGGGTTAGGCCTGAGGTGTGGGTGGGTGGGTTAGGGCTAGGGAACATAGGGCCTGCCTGTCAATGTAGGTTACAATTACAACATGATTACACTTGAAAAAATTGCAACCAATAAAAATGTCAAACAGTTTTGCTTGGGGAGAAACTACCCATAAGGAGGGTGCAAGGAGCACAGCGGGTGAGAGGAGCACAGGAACAACATCTATTTTCTCCCCTCACTGGCCCTTAACTCTGTAACTCTGAGACTCTATCAATAAATCACACTTATCAGTAAATGGAGTAAGATACTTTATCCGTTACTGGGTGAGGGTGGGGATTCACCGATATTGCAATACCCATTTCAGTCAATATAATTGCTTATTACATTCGCCAAGGAGATTATGTTTTCACCCCTGTCAGTTTGTTGGTTAGCTGTTTGTTTAATGTTAGCAGGATTATGCAAAAACTATTCGCTCGATTATCATAAAAATGGCTGGAAGTGTAGCTTGGACCATACCAGTTAAATTTTGAGCAGAAATTTCTAAGATTTCCCTCGGGATGAATATAGTATTTATATCTATCTGCATATACTTTCAAATTCTATAATTCTGAGCCTAAATTGATCAAGGTTTGGCCCACTCTTCCTGAACAAACGTGTCTAGCTATCTCAACTTTGAAGAGTGCCTCCTGCAGACTGCAATTTTCAGCATTCACTGCCCTCAGTGGCTCAATGTTTTTTTCTTAGCCATTCTTTGGTACTTTTAGCTGTATGTTTTCTGTTATTATCCTGTTTGAGGGCCCATGACCTAGGACTGAGACTGGGCTTTCTGACACTAGGCAGTATGTTTCACTCCAGGATGCCCTCTGGTCTTAAGATTTCATTTTTCCTTGTACAGGTTCAAGGCACCCTGTGCTAGACACAGCAAAGCAGCCCCAAAACATAACCAAGCATCCTCCATGTTTCACAGTAGATATGCTCTTTTCTTTGACAGCTTCATTTTTTCATGAGTGTAGAGGCTTAACTACACTAGACACTTAAAGGCTTGTCCACACTCGACTATGCTTCAGATATGTAAAGGAATGCCAAATTGCCAAATACTGAATGAGGTGAAATAAAAATGCATCAAATAATAGTCTGTCTGAGTCATGATATGGAGTCAGATGTCCTTGCACAAGTCTGCAATGAGCTTGCAAATTATAGTGAAAGCTTTTTTGTACCATCTACGTGAACCAATAGTCAGATGATTAATGCTGAAGATGAGAGATTAAAAAAAAAATTCCTAATATATATGTAAAAAAGTGCAAGGAAAGTGTTATCAACAGTGGTGGAGTGTTCCTCAGGCAAAGCTCTCAAACTAGAGCACAGGACAGAGGATGTCTAATAAAAGCACTATTCTATTATCTTTCAGCCTGTTACCATGGGGAAAAAGTGTTCCATTTTTTAACACTTGGTCACGTGTGCTCTCATTGGACCTCAGTGTTAGAGGCTAAAGCAAACCATTTTACACAGCTTATTCCAGATATGTAATTTATACAGTAGGCTAGATTCCAATGCATATAACGTACAGAAAGAAATGTGTCACAGTTGGAGCATTTATAGCAGTCATCCATACAGTATACGACTGAGAGAGGCCTGTATGGAATGCTTCTCTGAGCTAAACGGTCCGGCCAAACTGGGTTCCCCCACTCCACCTCCCCTGCCACACCTGGAAAGGTTTTGACTATGAGAAACCTATGGTGGGAACCAAAGATTTTGTAAAAAAAAATGGAGATGGGTGGGAAAGAGGCTCTATTATGTCATTTGGAAAGCAGCTTATCTGTGCTGAATCTCAACTGTCAAGAGGTTGAACTGGATTGTCCTGTGAGTTGTGGATCTTAAGAGAGTCCTTTTCTGCCCTAAAGACAGCAAAGATAATGAAGCAAAGTTTGTGACATAGCCAAATGAATAGTCAAATAAGTGATGCGGCTCCTCAGCTGCTCTCTACTCCCCAAATAAATGTGTATGTACCCTTAAAGGTGTAGGTTTTTGAACATTCTAAGTTCCGCAACAATTGAAGGTTCTAAAATTATATGTTGAATTCAATGAACCCAGATATTCTTTAGAACGTTCGTTTCGTGTGTACTCCTTTATGGGTTAAAGTATTAATTTGAGATCTAAACAGGGAAAAAATTAACATCTGAAAAACCTACTATGCATTTGACACACCACAGGCAGCATAATAGTGAGATACCCATATATAACACTGAAAAATAACATTTCTTTGGATAAACTCACACAATATGACTTCCCTCTGTCCACACTACTACACATTGAGATGGATTTGAAACAAATGCAATCATCTGTGAGCATTTACTGATGAGAATATGGTTTATTACTATTTGATAATGACTTCATATCTAAATTTTTGGATTTTGTCACTCTGACATGACATTGTGAAAACCTAAAGGAATTCATAAAATGCTCCTGGTTCCCTTGGTAAAGTTCCGTTGAGTCAAAAGAGCCTGGGCAAGATATGAGTCAGAGCTTTCTTTTTCATTCATTTGCCCCATGTCCCTGTCTGGTGTCTCACTCTCTTTCTTGATCCTCGTCTTTGTCAAACCTGTCTGACTGCTTCTTAAGCTCTTGTGTGAGTTTGCCACCTCCCCCACTGAGCCGTCAAGTGTTGACCCCACCTCAGCCTGAAACGTGTTCTTGCTGATCTACTAAGCATCAATGGAATCTTGGGACTCTGAGAGAATTTCACATTTACAATGATGGACCCAAAAGGCATTGCGGTTACAAACTTGACATTTGTATGTGATCCCCAATTGATGACATGACATTTGTGAGTATAGTCAAATGAGGAGGAAGGAAGAACATGTGTCAGGTGAGAGAAGAGGAATTTCATGCAGACATAATGTCCACCACAGGGAAACACTGACAGAACTCTGCACCTCACCAGGAACTAGAGGACCAGGCTGGCTGTCTGACAGTGACAACAGGGAAATGCTAGACACTGACCATAACGCAAGGCACACCATGTACTGCAAGTTAAGAAAACAACCGGAACATTTGTATTTAAAAGCTATCCTTCAATCAGGGTTGCACTCCCCAAAGATTTAAGTTGAACTCCTCCTACGAAACTATAGAGGAACTATGTGCATTTCTGCCGGACTTTCATCACCATCTTTGCCAAACAAATCAATACTTCTTATATCGAAACCTTAAAGCAAAGCCTTCTTAGTAGGACTGAATGCTTCAACAAAATGTCACAATATGCATGGCTTAGTGTTTAGTATGTTGTTCCTTAAACTCACACACTTGACTTATGTTAAGTGCTGCCATCTAGTGCAATGAATGGAGTAGTGACATTCAAACTTCTCATGCATATTGTTGCATGAGAACAGTACTCATAAGTTTACATACCTTGGTAGAATTTGTGAAATATTCCAATAGTTGGAAAATATGATTGATCATACAGAAAACTGTTCTTTTAATTAGGGATAGTGAAGTCAGGTGAAGCCATTTATTGTCATAACATTGTGCGTGCCCTTTTTAAATAATAACTAGAGAGTAATCCCAATGAATTCCCAGTGTATGCAAAGAAAGGCAAAACATAAAAACGTGAAATGTCAATCAAAGAAGTGAGAGAAAGTGGGAATGAGAAAAGTGGGATCCAGTTGGTGAGATATCCTGTTGAATAGAGAGAGAGAGAGACACAGAGGAAAAGTTCCTTTTAAATTGCTGCACAGTGAGTAACGGTGACTACACATGCTTGCAGTGAATGCAGTGCTGGAGACACATCTTGTTTGTGGGCTTACGTCATCTGTTGTCCAAGTGAACTGTGGTTCTGTTGCATTGCTTTGCTTCCGTCGCCTCCGTGAAAAAATTGAGAAATGTCTTTTTCAGCAACGCAAGGCACCAGCCAATCAAATTACGGTTGTGCTTCAAAATACACCATATACACACCTACAAATGTCGGGAAAAACCCACTGGCATGCAGTAACGCAACGCAAGCTTATGAATCTAGGGTAAGAACACAGGTGCTTGATTACTCTACAGGTGCTTGATTATCCTATTATGTTGTCACAATGGCCCATGTTAAAACTATGGGGGAAATTATTTTTAGTTCTTGATTAAAGCGTATCTTTCGCCAAAATGCAACCTAGGATCTTTTTGTGAATTTACCCGACTCAAACTTTCGTTTAAAAGCATAGGACGGAAGTGCCACTTTTAAGATTGACTGTATTGTTGTTTTCGGGTCAAATGGCCTTTTGAATGGGAGTGCTAGGGGCACTGGGGCTATGATCGCATCAAAATCACTATTTTTAAAACACTAAGAAGGCTCGACATAACATGAAACTTTGCTTGAAAGTACTAGAAAGAAAGGTTTTGAATAACTGACTTTAGCAGTTGGTTTCTCCGCTCGCCACCTTCACCTTTCTTTTTACAAGTACAAACTTCAGATCCACTATGAAATCCATAAAGAGATGCTCCGCACATATAACTCTGAAATATGCAAAGCAAGACAGTCTTTCTTTTCTAACATTATCAATAGAAGTTCAAATAACACTCAGATTCTATTTTCAACTGTTGATAAGTTAACAAATCCCCCCCCTCACAATTAAGCCTGAACTTCTCTCAACTAATAAATGCAATGAGTTTTCATCTTTTTTTTAAAGGTAAAATTGACAAAATCAGACTCAACATATCTGCTCAATTACAAATTCAACAACCTGAACTTCCAGCAACAAACAGAGGGAAACTAAACTTGATGTCAGAGTTCAGCTTGATAGACTACTTAAACACTTGAAAAACGCGGTACAGAATCTCAGCTCTTCCACATGTGTCTTAGACACTCTGCCTACGAATTTCTTCAAAACTGTTTTTCACCTCATAGCGGTGGATGTCCTTCAAATTGTAAATGTATCACTGCTGTCTGGCACTTTTCCTAAGTCACTGAAAACAGCTGTTGTAAAGCCACTTCTCAAGAAGAATAACCTGGATGCCTCCATGCTAAACAATTACAGGCCCATATCCAATCTACCTTTTATTGGCAAATTTATTGAAAAAGTAGTCTTTAATCAATTAACCACCTTCCTAACATCAAATGGGTATTTTGATTACTTTCAGTCTGGTTTTCGGGCAAATCACAGCACTGAAACAGCTCTCATTAAAGTTTCCAATGACATACGCCTCAACACAGATTCAGGTAAAACATCAGTCCTAGTGCTACTGGACCTTAGTGCAGCATTTGACACTGTTGATCACAATATTTTACACAGACTAGAACACTGGGTTGGATTTACAGGCATAGTTATCAGCTGGCTAAAATCATATCTACAAGAAAGGAGCTTCTTTGTTGCCATCGGAAACTGTACCTCAACACCAACGTCCTTGACCTGTGGTGTTCCCCAGGGGTCGATCTTGGGGCCACTATTATTTAACCTCTATATGCTCCCACTTGGACAAATCATTCAAAATAATTTGATTTCATATCATAGCTATGCAGTTGACACACAAATTTACTTAGCTCTATCACCAAATGACTATGGTCCTCTTGAATCTATGTGTCAGTGTATAGAACAAATCAACACCTGGATGTCTCAAAATTTTCTTCAGCTGAACAAAGAAAAAACTGAAGTAATTATATTTGGTAAAAATGAGGAAAGACTTAGGGTTGCCACTCTCCTTGACACAAAAGGGTTGAAGGCAAAGGATACTGTTAAAAATCTTGGTGTATTAATTGACAGTGATCTAAATTTCAACAGCCACATGAAAGCGATAACTAAATCAGCTTTTACCACCTCAAAAAATATTGCCAAACTCAGAGGGCTGATGTCAAAACATGACTTAGAAAAAACTCATTCATGCATTTATCTCCAGCAGGGTTGATTACTGCAATGGACTGTTCACAGGCCTTCCTAAAAAGACTATTAAACAGCTTCAGGTGATACAAAATGCAGCAGCTAGGACTCTAACAAAAACTAAAAGAACTGACCACATTACTCCAATTCTTAAGTCCTTGCACTGGCTTCCAGTAAGTCACAGAATTGACTTTAAAGCACTATTGCTTGTTTATAAATCAGTAAATGGAGCAGGACCTAAATACTTGTCGGACATGCTTCAGCAGTACACACCTTCTCGTCCTCTCAGGTCCCAGTTGAAAAACCTGCGAGTAAAACCTACAGTTAGAACTAAACATGGTGAAGCAGCTTTTAGCTGCTACTGTATCTTGACTCAGCTGTGGAACCAACTTTTAGGATGACATTAAAAAGGCCCCAACTGTAGCAAGTTTTAAATCTAGACTTAAGACCAAACTGTTCTCAGATGCTTTCTGCTAACTGTGCCGAGTTACAAATTCTGAATCTGCCTTGATAATTATTCTACTTTGTCTGTTATTACTTTTTTTTACTACTTTTGCCTTTGTTTTTGCTTACTAATTATTCTTTATTTTTAAATGATTTTACCTTGTGTTTTATGTTTTCTTTTCATTATGATCTTTACCTTTTAACTATTCTTTGACTATATTGCCCTTCTATGCTTTTATTTGTTATTATTGTTTGGTTTTGTTTATGTAAAGCACATTGAATGACCTCTGTGTATGAAATGTGCTATATAAATAAACTTGACTTGACTTGACTTGACTTGACTAGTAAACTCTGTGTCTGGGTCTGGAAAGGGTTCATTGATTAACGACTTCCAGGGGCATAACTAGCAGTGAAAATCTCTCATCACATAAAGCCCGCCACATGCCAGATTAGCGATTGTAATTGGGTTTTAGGAACATTGGAAATGGGTCAATGGCCTCTAGGCTAGACAGACCTGCAGATCAAATAAGAATTTGCCAAAAATGCCAAATAATGGATATTTCCAGGCTATCAAAGGTATTGAATTTAAGGAAGTTTCAGAATGCCACACAGCTGCAGACAACGATTGGCAGGCAGAACGAGATGTCACTTATGCTGCCTACTAGAGACTGTTTTTAGGTCATATCGTTGCAAATTTCATATGATGATGCACCATTCCACAAAATGGTTTGTCTTCTCTATCATTTAGTTATTCAATAGGCTTATCAATAAACATATAGCCTTAACTCAAACTTGCTGTTAGGCTTATCAGATCTGTGAAAAATGTCACATGCAGCCATGCCTAAATTCTGCTCACTGCACATTTATTTAAGGCTAATGTATTATAATATAATATTCAATGTTCATTATTGAATGCTTAGCTGGAATGATGCTTTTCCATATTCCAGCTATGGGTTTTCTACAGGAATACCATGTTTGAACGGGCACTGCAAGTATAAACTGCTCACAATGTAGTTTATGGCAATGTGGTCATGTGGTTCTATTTTATACAATCTTTTATTTCTTAAACACATTACTGTATTTGAAGAGCCTTTCGTTAGGAATCTAGAGGCCTATTCAAATACATAATGCCCCACCTTGATTACAAGCATACGCAAAAGTTGGAAGAGTAGGGGGTGGAGTAGGAGATGGAGTCAAATTGTAAAGCGTGACAAGTGGGAGAGGAAGAACAGGACTGAGTGGTGGTCATATTTTGTACCGCTATGCGGTACATCTAGTTTTCTTTATTGCTATGTTTTGTCGAATGCCTTATTCTGTGATGCCTTGTTTTTTAATTCCATTAAAATAAAAGGCCCCAGCTGTGGCACGACTGGCTGGGGCACCTGCACCATACGCCGGCGACCCGGGTTCGATTCCCGCCCCATGGTCCTTTCCGGATCCCACCCTGACTCTCTCCAACTCGCCTCCTGTCATTCTTCACTGTCCTGTCATTAAAAGGTCAAAAATATATACTTATATATTTTTTTACATAGATATATACAATAAATTAGCTCTTCTGTAGCTCTGTTGAAAAGACGTGGCTTCTTGAATGAGTGTGCTAGCATCGCCGGTTCGAATCCGGCAAGCAGCCTTGTCCGCCGCTGTCACCCATTAACTTTGAGGGCAGCCGTGGCCCAGTGGTTAGCACTCTGGACTTGTAACCGGAGGGTTGCCGGTTTGAGCCCCGACCAGTGGGCCGCGGCTGAAGTGCCCTTGAGCAAGGCACCTAACCCCTCACTGCTCCCTGAGTGCCGCCGTTGAAGCAGGCAGCTCACTGCGCCGGGATTAGTGTGTGCTTCACCTCACTGTGTGTTCACTGTGTGCTGTTTGTGTTTCACTAATTCACCGATTGGGTTAAATGCAGAGACCAAATTTCCCTCACGGGATCAAATAAGTATATATACTAATACTATAAATAAAAATAATATATTTTGCCTGATCACTTGGGTTTTCTTAAAATAATGGTACACCTTTTACATTTTTTTCCAGGATATAGACTTATTAGCACAAATTTATTATTAATATATTGCTGCCATCCACAAAGACATCATTGCTTCTGTTATTAGCAATTTTCTAGCCTGACGTCGTCATACTCAATTCTAGTCAGAATTTGAGTCTGATACTGCTCCATTGGGACATGATTATGGGGCGTGTTTCAACTGATACAGGGCGGAAAATGCCTCTGCACTCAATTGGATAGACGTAACCAATCAGAGCTCAGGTGACGTGATAGACGAGGCACTGTTGCTCATCTGTCCATCGTTGTACAAAACCCACCCAAACAATTTGATCGGTTTAAACAGCTCTAGTTTGGGCATAGTTACTTCTCAATGGAACAAGTCCAAACTAGCATGATCCTAGGCCTCTGAGTACAACTTGTGATCACTCAGTTCTTTATTTCTCCATGCTTTTTGATTTTCGTCATGTAAGCACCTGTAAAATCTGTTTAGTGTTTATTACTGCACTGTTTAATTTTTGTCAATGACCTACAATGACCACAATGCTTTGGGTTTGTCATGGTTATGTTGGGATGGAATACTGTACATGTCAACCAATCAAATGTCTTTGTTTGTTTGCTTTTATTTGAATTTTATACTCAGCCAACTCGCCATTCAGACCTCAGGATCCTGTTGCGCCACTGTTTTATTGTGTTATTTATTGTAACTAGTGCCTATGCACACACCCGTTAAGAAGGGGTTGCATTTTGGAGGCACCGCTGGGATTTTTCTGTTTACCAAGACAAGTAGGTTGTTTGTAAATTATTAGTCGTTATTTGTTTTAGCTATTGTTATCCTACCTGAGGCACTCAATATGGACCTTAGCCATGCTGTTGAGTGGAGCTGTGAGCAGAATGTGGAGTTATCTCATGCTATTTTACTTAGCAGAGTGCCATTGGATGTCACCGATGATCTTGTGAAAAGAGTCATGTGTGTTGCAAATAGAAGAAAAAAGATAAACAGTGTTAGATAACAATTTCAACTGAAACTGAAGGCTACTTACAAGTGAAACTTTAGAATAATCATTTATATATATACTGTATGTTTTTGAGTTTACTGTCAAAATGCCAGGCTGAAGATGGTGTTAGCATAACTCAGTTTCACAAAGGTATATTTATTTAGTTGCTAACGTTAGCCAGCTGGGTGAGCTCATTGATGATGTTTGTTTGCAGCAACACATAGATAATAACGTTTTTCATGTGACGTATTCTAGGTTCTATAGCTTTGTTTACATCCAGCTGGTAGGCAAGGGACAAAGTTGAACCCATTGAACATCGTTGTCTGCAGCTGCCTCTCAGTAGGCTACATCTCTGTATTTCAGCAATGTCAACATTTCAGGCATCAACAAGGTGATGATGAAACGTTATCCCATTGTTCAATATTTGATAGCCTGTCACAGGAACGTTGTTTCGCTAAAATCGCCCTGATTTGGTGCATTGATCTGTATCGAGAAACCTGCATGTAGCCTAATGGTAGCCTAACTTTTTTCTCTGTTCAAAACTCGGTTTACACGAAGACGATAGCCTTTCTTAGAAGCTGTGAAATTGACCAGAAAGGAACATGTCTTCCTTCTGAAAGCTGACACAAAATCAAACAATATTTGATCATTTAACTTCAACTGAACAGCGACAGGTTTTGGTAGGCAGTAGACTCAGCAGACTTTAAAACGGTAGCCTAGAAGCTACTGTTATAGCCAGCGCCAGTCAGCATCATAACATTAATGGCGCTAGTCCTTGAATCCTGTAACATATTATTTCATATAACAGCGATGGTTGCATTCCAAGACGACATCTGCATGGATATATAACCACCCAGAAAAACTCAGAATGTGAGTGATAAAGTTCATTAATTGTGTGAAACTTTATTAGTTATCCATTGCAGCATCGCTTCTATATTGGGCTGTTATGCTAGCTCAGCCTTTTAAATATGTTGTTATTTTGGTCATGTGGACTTGATTAAACGGGTAAAGATAATTCATAAACCGCTTATTTCTTACATGACTGAAGCAGTAGCCTAGGTTCAACAGTGGTGTTTGAGGTTGCTGTGTTGTTGCGGTATTGTGATCGCTAAACTATTAGGATCAAATCAGTTTATTTTATATCGGGAGTTAGCCTAAGTGACCTGTAACGTTAGTCTATAGCACAAAAAGCCTATTCTGTTTTCATTTATTAGCATTTGTTGTGATTATATATAATCAAATGACACACATGATAACTTGAAATAGAAGGACAGAAGGGTGATTGATGTCCAAAAGCAACGAATTTCATAGACAAATTAGAAACAAACTGTTCGGTAAAAATAATCTTGCCATGTTTAAAATGCTGCACTTTTTTTCCCTTCATAGCCTGTCTGGCAATTCATTTTTGGATGACTGTAGATATTGTATTTTTTTAGCCCACGTCTTAGTAGACAGTAGGCTACACCATTAGACTATCTTGAGAATAAAAAGACTTCACAGTTGCTAACGATCATCCTCCATAACCACGGGGATGGGTAGGCTAAACGGTGATTCACGCCTTTTTGCTTCTTATTGTAAAAACCAACTGTTGGGGCCTACACAAATTGGTCATCGCGGTCAATATTTGATATTAAAATTTCAATTTTGAAGCTATTTGTAACTATGTGTAGCCATGCAACCCGACTGTTGTAGGCTTGCCTACCACTCTCTACAGTGCCTGCCTACCATTCTTGCATAGACTGTAAAAATATGGACAAAGCGTCTTGCCTACCACTCTAGTTGTAAACAAACGGTCACATGACATAAGGACGTGGGTGCAAAACCTTAATATGTAATTGATTACCGATGAGTTAACGCTACAAGTTAGCTGGTAGCAGCTAAACCTCACGCTAACGCGGAACCAGTAATATCATCATCTTCAGCCTAACATTGTGATACAGTAACATACTAGGCCTAGTAACTACTAGCTTAATGTTTTATATATTCATAGCCCGGAAACTACAACAAAACATACCGTATTGATACAGTCAAGGTCCTGGGTCCCAGTCGGGATGGGTCCCACAGGATTAATTGGTGCAGCCCGTGGCGACAGACTGGTAGGCACATGTACATTTTAGTAGACTTGTGCTGAGGTAGATTCGCGTTCTGTACCGCCTGAGATAGGAATTCTAGGTGAGGCAGGGCCGTGGGCTGTTCATGCGATGAGTAGCATACTGCATGCTAACCCTGTGCCTGAAGGGGATAATTTTGAGGCCAAACTGTTGGCGTTGTTACAGCAGGAGGGTAAGTCAATGGGTGATGTGAAGGCTGTTCTTATGGGCCCTCAGCCTTCTAAACCTGATGTCAGTCTTGATTTGGTGAACGCCATAGGCAAGCTAGTTGACCGCTGTAACCATACCTCTGCTGAGGCGCCTGGCTATAGGAAATTGAGGCTGGATTTAGACCTGTACCCCCTGGCGAGGAAGAGTATGATATCTGGATGGAGCAAGCTACGCAGATGATTACTGAATGGCAGTGCGGTGATACCGCAAAGAGGCAACGCATTGTTGAGAGTTTGCGTGGGCCTGCTGCAGACATTATACGGTTCTTGAAGGTCAGTAATCCTTTTGCCACAGCTACTGAGTATTTAGCCGCTCTTGACACTGCTTATGGGTCCACAGAGAGTGGGGTAGATCTCATAGCCTCGTTTCGCCATACTTTTCAGAAAGATGGGGAGAAACTTTCTGCGTTCTTGTATCGCTTGGACAAGCTTCTCCATCGTGCTCTTTCAAGGGGAGGCATTGATGCTGCGGACTTGAATCATGCACGCATTGAGCAGCTATTCAAAGGTGCACTCACCAATGACATAGTGGCTCTGTGCATGCGAGTGACGTACAGTTTGAGAGATCCACCTTCCTTTTCTCAGCTGATGCGAGCAGTGAGAGAGGAGGAGCACTGGGTAGGTGTGAGAGAGAGTGCAAAGGTTCCTGTGACTGCCACTGCTGTTGTTCCCCAGGTCCCTGTGACTGCTGCTGTTGCTGTCCCCCAAGTGTCTTTGACTCCGGTGACATCTGAGGTGGATAGCTTGAGGAAAGAGGTTAAGGAGTTGACGTCTCTAGTGACTCGACTTTTAACCGCTTCCCCAGTCACTCCTAGCACTACGCCAGTCACGCAGAATGCTTTGAGCCAGAGTACTTTCACGGCTGTTTCCTTGAGCCAGCCAAAGTCTGCTGCATTTTCTCCCTTGCCTGGCATCTTTTGCTATAAGTGTGGGGTTGATGGCTACACCAAGCGAGAGTGTACAAGTTCTGAGAACCTTAGGTTGGTGAATCAGAAACTACTTAAAAGGATACGGCAGCAGGAAAACTTTGCCGGAGCTCAGTAAAGGAACGGTCTAGAGCTCCGTCACGCAAAACACGTTCCGCTCAGTGTGCACCTCCAATTAAAGTCAGCCAGCTCACCATTCCACCGCTGAGAATTCAGGATCCTGTTTGCGCCATTGTTTTACATACTGATTGTAACTAGTGCCTGTGCACACCCATTAAGAAGGGGTTACACTCAGATGCTCTCAAGTGCTGTCAAGCTGAATGAGAACCAGTGGACAGTCAGGACAACCATTTTCAGGTCTCTAGAGATGTCCGATTTGGTTCAAGTTGAGGATGTGGCCAAGCCACATTCAGAGTTGTGCCTAATCCACTGCTGGGTGGTCTTGGCTGTGTACTTAGGGTCGTTGCTGTAGATTTCTCCATTCAGCTTTCCTTTCACCGTAGTTGCCCAGTCCCTGCCACTGAAAACCCCTCCCAAAACATGATGCTGCCACCACCATGCTAAACTGCTGGAACGTTATTAGGCAGGTGATAAGCAGTGCCTGGTTTCCTCTCTTGCTGTGTAGAATCAAGGTGGCCAATTGTTCAGTCTTGGTTTCATCTGGTCTTGGTCTTCAAACAAATTGGTAATCATTTCACCAAGCCATTAGCCTGGAAGCCAGCCTGACCATTGACCAGCTTCTATGGCCATATGAGAATCAGCCGACCAATCAAATATCCGGGTGGGCATTATACAATGATGGAAAGATGAACAACAGTGCCTATAAAGCTCAACAGTCCAGCCCACTACCGATTCTGAAAGTAAGAATCCAATACAATTTCCCCATTGACTACTGGAGTATAACTCAACACACATGATTGGCTTAATGTATTCACATGTCGACGTTTTGCCGCGGAAGGGGTGGGATATGTGTAGACAACTGCCCTTTTGGCGTTACAAACTAACCCCATGCATTTCTATGGAGGATTTTTTGAGTGCTGTGTCTCCTCATTAGAAAGTCTCTGGCTTAGGGGAGAAGTGGGATTTAGCCATTTATGTCCTTGAAAGACACTCTGACATGGTGCATCCCAACATTCGCATCCTACTTTCATAACTTTTGTTTCAAATTTGTTAGTTTTCATAGAATCTGCCATTACAGTAACCATTTTTCAATCATGGATATTTTTCTGATCTTTGGAGCTTTGGTATGACCAGAATTCTGAAATGTGGCATGCTAGTTTTATGTAGATATTCTCTGTAGATTCCAAATCTGTTTTTATTTATTTTTTTAGTTTTGTACATGGCTTTGTGACATTAGGAAGAAATAGCAACTGGTATTATTAAATCATTAAAGGAAAATTCCGGTATTTAGCACTTTGAGTCCCTTTTCTGGTTTGTTTTGGATGAACTAGAGTGGTGGACACTGAAATTTTGATGATTGGTCCCATCTCGACTTTTCTGACTCGTTTTGAATAGCTTTTGACTAGTGACTAGTGGCTGCCCACAGGCATGCTCAAACATGTCCTAAAACAACCATTAACGTTCATTTTCAAAACCGTGCAACTCACCGAGTGGTTAGTGGTGTTCGTTGATTATTAAAATAAAATATATCGGCGCAATGTATGATTTCCAGCCTTCTTATTTGCTATTGTGGAACTATTTTTTCAGACACCTCACAACCGCATATAAACTTCCGCTCAATATTTGAGCCTGAAACATAGACGGTGGCGTAGTAATATCAACATGCAATGAGTCTTCCAACAGAAATCAATGGGATTTTACAAAATGCCAAATAAAACACGTCAGAAACTGTATTTCGCTAAGCTACTTGTTTTGGAACATCAACAAACACCACTAACCACTCGGTGAGTTGCACAGTTTTGAAAGGCGATTCAAAACGAGTCAGAAAAGTTGAGACAGGACCAATCGTCAAAATTTCTTTGTCCACCACACAGGGACTCAAAGTGCTAAATACCAGAATTTTCCTTTAAGCCAGTAGTGTATTATCAACATGAAAAGACAGTTTTTCATGCCTTTTGACAAGAGTAATTTCATCTTATATTTATTTAAATATAATTTAAATTAGATTTCAGTTAAAGGTACACTATGCAAGATTTTTACCTTAATATAACCTCTACGAAGCCAAAGTGATGGTAAACAAACTTGTAATAAGAGAATTGTCACCTTGCATAGCTATATTGGGTCGCTGGCAAGATAACCAGCAATGCAACTTCAAGAATTGGCGACCCGAAGACATCTAACCAGAATTGTATAACATTACCTCAGAGGTATATACAGATATAATTTAGCTCTTTGGAGATTTTTTCCTGTTGCTAGTCCTTTGCCTCCACAACAAAAGCATTTCCATTGTGTTCAGTGGGAAGAAGCCATGAGAAGTAGGCTATTTAAAACATTTCCATTGTGTACAGCGGGAACAAGCCATGAGAAGTAGGCTATTTACAACGGCAAAGTTCTAGAGTCGCTAAAAAATATCTGAAACTGCATAGTAAACCTTTAATTACAGAAATTATGAATGTGTTTTCCACATTTCCATTTAAAAAAGGTGTGCCATATAGAATTCATTGTATGATCTGCAGATTTGTCATTTTTGAATTTATAGGATTTATTCATATTCAGACATGACAGACGCAAAGCATTCAACAGGCCTTTTTTGTCACAGCAACTGCTTTTGCGATCACAAGGCTAACACATCAGCTTGAACTCGTATGTCAGAGAAATGAGTTCCCTTCATCATTTACTGTGGACACTCTAAACAACAAGTTCTTTGGATCAGGGATCTCTGCAAGCCAAGCAACCAACTTAAAATGAAGACCCTTCAGGAGAAGGGTCTGCAACTGCAATGAGACAGGTCTACATATACAACCAACAAAGGCCTTCATTATGCACTCATTAAAGGTAAGTTCCCGGTACAATCTCTCAATCATCCTCTGTAATCTCTCCAATCTCTAAATCACACAAAATAGAAATTTAACATTTATTCAATTTTGTTGAAGGAGGGGATGGAAAGAGCACAGCATAAATACAAAGTTTATATTGAAATCTTTAGTGGTTATCTCAATTACAGTTTTTAACTCTTTACAAACATTAGATGGCCATTCCAATAATGTTTAGATTGATTCAACACACAATGAAAGCATGAAATGCTACAGAGTAAAGAGTAATTACTCAATCTAATGCTGGTGTTGAATGGTTCTTTATCGTGTTACTTGAAACCCAATGCTTGCATTATCCTGTCAACAACTGTGGGCAACTGAGCAAATCCACGAGATGTCTGGCTCTGCAAGCATGCTATGATTGTAAGAACACTTAGGCCTTTTAGAGGTACACATTTCATAAGTATTAAGGATTGCTGTATATGTTGCAGGCTAGAGATTTTGTAGGCAGATGTCTTTTCAAAAGCAGTGAAAAAGAGGCTTCCAGTGTTGATGGTCAGAGAACAAAGCCTGCTGTACGGTGGTTTTCCTGAGACACATACACACGCTTGCAAACACACACACATACATACCTACACAACACGCATACAAACACACACCTAGGACAATTCACGCCTCCACATCCACAAGCTCTGGAGGGAGGGGGGACTTGGGGTGCTTGCTTTCAAAGTGTTGCTTGAATGTTTTCGGATCTGGCATTTGTGACTATGGAGAAAAGATAGAAAATAATAATTAGACATTTTCCACAATACTTACATTTCTCCCCTATTGGACCCTAATCAAAAGTCTTTTCAACAATTTAAATGGCAATAGTTTTAGTTCTGTCACACCATGTCAAAAAACGAGTAAATAAAATAAAGTAAGTTCAAAATAACAGAGTAGCAACCGGTCGCTAAATTTAGTGGGATATAAAACAGCTCTATATTCGGAACGGACCTTGCAGACGCCGCAGGTATAGACCAGCGCTGCCTTTGCGGCGGTCTTCTGGTCATGTCCCTTGGCTTTCTTCAGATCTGCCTGCTTTTTGGCGTTCTTTTGCTGGGACTGAATCTTCTGATGTCCACGGGCCATGGCTGTTTGCTCGCTGAAAAAGAAAGACGGGATTACTTTTGATTATCGTTTTCGCACAGCAGCTCAATTACAAAGCAGGCTAACGTTACAATCCCACTTTCACCGCAACATAACAAAGACCTCTGGGAAACCAAAACCTAGCCACACACAAACTTCCATGCTACTTTTAATTAAGCACCTAATATAACGTTAGTGGTGAAATAGTGAGTTCTCTACATGAATTCACCGAGCAAATGTGCGAACCAAGAGTGCAATGGTAGCGCATATATCTATGAGCGCAGCCAGCTAATAACATTAAATGCACTCACAATCCAGGCAAAAGTGAATCTCTAAAGAGTTGTTAGCCTCCGTAGGCTAGCGTTACGTCGGTAGCATCAGGTTTGAGTAGCTAACGTTTACGTTAACTAACGCCCAAGATACTGAAGTTGACTGAACCATTATAGCTTAAGACCTTTCACAAGATTAAAAACAACTAATATTTGGATACAGCTGACGATAGACGTCTTATCTCAAATCGGCATCGTGCTCCTTCTACTTAGCTTGATTCAGCTAACCGTAACGTAGCTTCTCGTTGTCCATATGGTTTCACTCAGAACGATCTATCTAGATCTGAAATGTTCATGGGTCTTCCCCAAAGCTGGCTTATAACTCGATACTTCCAGACGGGCGACATTTGCGACAAAAAAACTGTCAACTTTTAACGTAGATGGGTACCTGGCAGGTTATGTTATGGGCCGACAATCCAAACCTCTTGTTCGAAATGTGACAGCTGCTAAAGAGAACGTCGTTGGGTCCAGGAAATGATTCCTGGACGTTAAGGGTTCAAAATAAAAGCCCCTACAGAATGTCGTGAAGCAGGCCTGATGATACAGCTCCGAGAGTTAATTAGCCATTAATATATATATAAAAAAAAAACATATTTATTTAATACGAAACCCTAGAGGGGTCATTGCAAGATATTTTTTGGTATATATCCAGAAAATGTGCGCACATTTGACTAAATTGTGTGCACATTTTACTAAATCATGCGCTTGTTTTACTAAATAGTGCAGCCATTTTACTAAATTGTGCGCACGATTTAGTAAATTGTGCTACGTTTTACTAAATAGTGCGCTCATTTTACTAAAATGTGCTCTCATTTTAATTGTTGTAAATTGAGCGCACAATATAGTAAAATGAGCGCACAATTTAGTAAAATCTGTGCAAAATTTACTAAATTGAGAGCACAATGTAGTAAAATGAGCACACTATTTAGTAAAACGTGCACAATATTTACTAAATTGTGCGCATGTTTTACTAAATGAGATCACAATTTAGTAAAATGAGTGCACAATTTACTAAAATGAGCGCACATAGGCTATCTTGAAATGACACCTCCTGGGCTCTGGTATACGCTATGCAGGTTCAGGTATTTTGACCACTGAGTCCCCACTACCAAAGTCCTTTTAGGCAAGTCCCTCCACTCGGCAGCCATATTGCAACGCTTTTTTTCTGTGATTGTTTAATCGCTAATGAGAGCCGCCGTTATGTCTGCTAACCACCAGATGTCACTGTTTTGTATTCGATGCTTTGACACTTCGAAACACTTACGATACAATCAGGAAGAACCTTCCAAAGCCTCGTGGGCCTTCATTCGCCCAACCCTACTTTTTGGGCACTCATGCATCAGGCATCCGTTTTGGCAGAAATGCAAAATAGAAAGAAAGAATAGAAAGTCTCTGCCCCGGGCCCCCTAGAGTCGCAATATATTTTTAGTGTAGGCTACTCTGCCAGCATGCTTCTTGTGGCTTGTTTCCCCTGTACACACAGAAAATGCTTTTGTTGTGGAGGTGAAGGATTAACAACAGGCAAAAACCATCTCCGAAGAGATATATCTATATTGACAAAGTTGTTTTACGATTCTCGCGATGTCTTCGGGCGCTATTCTTTAAGTTATATGGCTGGTTCTCTCGTTAGCACTCGCTGGGTGTGCTGTATGGCTATGCTAGGTGAACGATTCCCCTATTACAAGTTCATTTACCATCAAATTGACTTCTTAGAGGCAATATCTTACCTCAGTGGTCCCCAAACTTTTTTTTCCCTGAGGGCCAGCTCACTATGCCTGGCTCTAAGAGAGGGCCAGAGACTCAGAGTATATCAGTAACCATAAATAGCTTAGTGCTGTGAACAACAACAGTCTACCTTAGTTGAATATTCCATTACATTTGTAGCAGTGCGGCTGCCCGCTACCCCTAAAGTAAATACAGCTGATCCGAACGGGACTGAGACCGTGGTTCACAAACACCCTTTTATTAGCACGTTAGTACAAACATAGTATTCCAGCGCACACACAAAAATGACATTCCAAGGCATTCAGGACGCCGCCTGCAACACAAACATAAATTGCGACGTTACTGAAAGGCCAAAGACAATGAAACATGGTACGAACAGTTCACAAACATGGACAGAGACTAGGAAACACTCACGCTGCGGCCGCGCTGGTTTCCGGGTGCTGTAGGCTGGGAAAGGACCCGACGTGAAGTCGGGAAGGACTTTGTGCATTGGGGTTGTGACGTCAGAGAGGTGCGGGGATCAAGTGTGTGGGATAAGAGGGGTGTTTTTGGCTTTCATGTGTTGGGGGAATATTTAAGGGGGATACAGAGGATGTATAATGATGCTAGGCAGTTAAATATGTGAAAAGTATTGTGTTGACTATGTATGGTGATATTTGAACCAGAAATGTATGTTCGTAGAGATAATTCATTTTGGTTATGATGGTGGGTTAGGCCATGCGAAATATATTCTTGGCCAAAACGGGTCTAAAGAAGAGAAGGGTCTGAAGTGAGCTTGAGACAACACCTGGACATTGAATAGTGGTACACATCAGTCAATCCTTGTGAGGGGAGAATTGTTATATTTTTGAGTTGTAATTATTGGAGCTGTTTTGGAAGTTTAAGTTTTAGGGTTAATTGAGAGTCGTTGCATTGGAGTTTTTTTTTGTTTTTGTTTATTTCAGTTAGTTAGTTTTTTCCCCTTTTCTCCTGACTGACTTACTGATGCTTACTTGCGGCAAAAGAAAATAAAACGCATACAACTGCCTTTGCCCAAACATCTGACGCACTGCCTCCAGTTTTTCCACCGCCGTGAGGTTAACCCTCTAGGCGCCACGGTCGACTTTAGTCGACAAGATGCGGTACTGAATAAAACGGCCGATTTAGTCAAATAGGGTGTCATATTTCGTTCGACCTCCACTCCACTAGATAGCAGACATGTCATAAAACCATCCCCAAGTCGAGAAAAAAAGGGGCACGCTTTAAACAAAACTTTCTAGCTACAGCGCATTGAATCAGTCGCGTGAAATACTGGAGACTAGTGTGCGTGTGAGCCACTTTGTCCAGGCGATATTGTCCAGCGTCAGAGTATTTGCATTAGATTATCGTCTAATGGCATCAAAAAAAAGTTTACCCGAAATTAAGTGTTGGGTCTTCTATTAGGTGGACCCTGATTTCTGAAGGGGAATATCTGCCTTCAGAAAATGGCGGTGATTCGTTTAGTGAGGCTTCAGATCGTCCCTGCCTTGCAATGATGCAGCTGGACAAAGTGAGAGTTTACTCCATGGTTTAGCACACACCAAAGCACAAGCGTTGAATCGTTTGCCCAATGTCACTGATTGGGAATAATGTTTCCGCGGGTTGGAGTGTTCATCCGGGGAAGTTAGCAGGGTGTTAGTGGTGTGAGTGACGAGGCTGGAGGTACCCTAATGTCCATAAGCGCTAGCTTCTGTCTTCTGAGCGTGTGCCTCTCATAATCCTTGGCCGACAATGTAACATGGTGGAACCTTTGTCTAATGCCACTGGGTATGTTAGACGAGGTCGAAGTGCTCATAGGACAGTTAGGGGAGAAGCGGTAGAGGCAGTGTGGGGAGTGCAATGAGAATGACAGTAGGCCTGAATCGGCGGCAAATTCTCTCCCACTTTCGATCGCAGTCGCGGGCAGATCTGGCCATGCTGCTGCAGCAGGAGCAGAGGTGGTGACGCGGGGCAGGAGAGCCATTAGGCCATGCATAGTCTATCACAAGATGATGGGAATGCCGGCCCTGTATGGATAGGATATGGATATGGATAGTCATTATCTCTACAGCAAAAGGCCTGCTACATAAAAAAAAAAAAAAAATTGTCAGCCATTTATTGAGTATGATTTACACTGTTGATTACCTATTTCCTGACCATTTAGGACATATATGTGGTCTTTTTTTTGTGTGTTCATGTCCTTGTGATGTGTGTGTCTTTGTCAGCTAAGAAAAAACAACAACAAAAAAAACATCAACAAAAAACAAATAAAAAAAAACAAATACTAACATTGTCTCTTGTCTTGTCTCGTCACCTCACTCTGATCTGTGCCTTGCCGTGGCAAGTGAGCTTTTTTGAACTAAACAGGTCTTGTCTACTTGTGTTTGTGTGTCATCTGAATAATATATATATTTGCCCCATACATGGAATCAGAGTGACTACTGAATGTAGTAAATGGAAAATCTCTACAGCAAAAGGCGCCTACCGCTACATGCATTTGGTTTGTTTCTGCCATTTATTAGTAATGATTTACATAGTTTGTTTACTACTTAGTATTTACCTGAGCATTCAGTATTGTGCAATATAGCATACAGAAGGTGAGGGACATTTTGGGGAAAAGAAGTGGTGCATTTATCATTCAAACATGCGACTTTTCATGAAAATTCTATAATCCAAGATGGCCGCCACCATATGACGTCATAATATGCAAATTAGATATAAACATTTAATCCCTACATAAACTTTGGATCATCCTTAATATTTCTCTAATTTACAGAAAGTCTCTATCTCTTATCACTTTTAAGATATAGCCTTTTGAAATGAAGATGTCAAAATTGAACGTTTCGAAAAAAACCTCTGGCGCCTAAAGGGTTAACCCGACTACAATTGGTGTCAGAAGAAACTGGAGCGCCTCAACAGGGGGCAGTGTGGAAGATGCCACCTAAAGGCAAGCCAGCCAAAGAGATTGATGCCTGTCCTCAGCAGGAGGACGAACAAGTGGGCACCACCAGCACCACCAGCAAGGCCAACAGAGGGGGATGGAGCCTCAGGAACCATCGGCCCAGCAGAGGGAGCAGTATTGGAGCTGGCGACCATGATGAAGACGCTGCTGCAGGCCCAAGAAGCGAGGGAAAACCGATGGGAGAAGGTGGTGCAGACCCAGGATCAGCGCTGGAAGACGATGAACCACCAATTCCAGCTACTCCAAGGCCAAGTGGGAGATATTCAAAGCAGTGAGCCTTCAAGAGCCAACACACCCCAGCCACTTACATTGACGGGAGATTCCAGAGAGACAAGGTTTAAGGATCCTAAGCTCCACCCGCTATCGAAAGAAGACGACATCGAACATTTCCTGGCCACGTTCGAGAGGGTTGCAGCGACCTGCAGGTTGCAGGTCGCTGCATTCGGTGCAAGATATTACAGAGATGATCATCCTGGAACAGTTCATGGAGATGTTGAGCACAGATATGGCCATCTGGATCCGGGAGCATGACCCAAAGACGGCAGATGAGGCAGCCAGGTTGGCGGAAGTGTTCCAGTCTGCTCGCCTGGGCATGAGAGGCTCCAGTACAAGCCAGTGGAGTTCAGCCAGAAGTCTGATTGGGGTGATGAGAAGCGTGGTCAGTCTCAGGGTAGGCCAACCAGTTATAATAGATGGTCAGATAATTCTAGACAGGATATTTAACTGTGGGAAACCCGGTCACACTAGACAAAATTGTCAGGTAAGGAAAACACAGGGCACAAACATTTGCTATACACCAAGACTACACACGCCACATACACAACATGTATCTTACAGCACAGGGCACTCAGTCCAGGTTTTGGTTAATGGAGAATCTGCAAAAGCTCTTGTGGATACCGGCAGCTCACAAACACTGGTCCATCAAAGTCTAGTTGCAGAGGAGGAGTGTAGGGTCCAACCTACGTGATGTGAAGAGTTACCCTACCACTGAAATTTTTCTTACTGTGAGTGGCCAGACCTTCTTCATGTCTGTTGCTATAGCACCCCAGCTGCCTTATGAAGTGGTGTTAGGCCATGATCTACCAATCTTGTGTGATTTAGTACCCCAGAGTATTAAGCACTGTAATGCAGTCACTAGGGCCCAGAGGGCTAGTGAGATGAGGGCACTTCCTTTTGCTGATGATGACTTGGTGCTGGATGTGGGGAGTAGACCAGAGCGGAAACATTTGTCAAGACAGGAGAAACGTAGACAGAAAATGGCAGTTGAGGCTGGTCAGGAGAAGCAAGAGGGGCCACAACCAAGCATGGCATTGCAGGTTGACATACCTACAAACATTGTTGAGTTGCAGAGACAGGATAAGACTCTGGAGCTATGGTTTCAGAAGGCAACAAGGGGTGAAGGGGGGTTCAAGCTTAGGAAGGATATCCTGTACCAAGTGAAAGGAGAGTGTGAGAACCTAGTGGTGCCCAGCCCTATCAGAGAGAGCGTAATGACCTTGGCCCATTCTATCCCATGGTCAGGACATCTAGGAAAACACAAAACACTTGCCAGAATAGGGAGCCGGTTTAGTTGGCCCAATATGTACACTGACATATCCAATTTTGTTCTTACATGTCCAGAATGTCAGCTTACCTCAGGGAGAGCAGTCCCACGTGCACACCTACATCCTCTTCCGGTCACTGAAACACCCTTTTCACGTATTGGGATGGATATAGTTGGCCCACTGGAAGTAAAGGGGGGTACCGCTACATCCTAGTACTGTGTGACTATGCGACTAGATATCCGGAAGCCTTTCCTCTCAAAAACATCAAAGCAAGACAGGTGGCCAATTGCTTCGTGCAGCTTTTTTCACGGGTGGGGGTGCCAAGAGAGGTAGTGACAGATCAGGGCACTAATTTTGTTGAAGCTAGTGTACAGTCTGTTGGGCATCAAAGGCATCAAGACCCTTTATCACCCCCCCAGACAGACAGGGTTAGTGGAGCGGTTCAACCGCATCCGTCGTCGTTTTGTCTCAAAAGAACCCGGAAAGGATTGGGACGAGTGGCTGCCATACCTTTTGTTTTGCGCATACAGGAGGTGCCACAGGCCTCCACAGGCTTCTCTCCCTCTGAGCTCCTTTATGGTCGGCAAGTGAAAGGGCCGTTAGACCTGTTGAAGGAGCTCTGGGAGGGGCCTAAGGAAGAGAACCGGAATGTGGCACTGTACGTCATCCAGATGAGGAACAGGCTGGAAGAGATGTCGGCGCTGGAGCATCAGAACATGGTGATGGCGCAGAAAAGACAGAAAACCTGGTACGATGGAAAAGCCAGAGAGCAGACTTTCGTGCCTGGCCAGAAGGTGCTGCTTCTACTACCCACAGATGACAACAAACTCCTGGCTAAGTGGCATGGCCCCTATGAAATCACCAGGAGAATGGGAGAGGTCACCTATGAGATCCATATGCCAGAGCGGGGTAAGAAGAAAGACTTTCCATGTTAACCTTTTGAAGGCATTTCATTCCAGAGACCAAGTGGAGACGCTCTTTGTCCGGGCAGTGACTGAGGAAGAGGAGCCAGAGGAGCAGTTTTTCCCGGTCAAGACTACCTCACAGACGGTGGACCTTGCCCACCTGGAGGAGGGCCAGCAGGGTCAAGTAAAGGAGCTCTTAGACCCCAATTTGTTCCAGGAGACACCAGGGCAGACGACTGCTGTGAAGCATGACATCATCCTGCGACCAGACGCGTCCCCTCAGCGGAAGAGCTATAGGGTGCCAGAAAGGTTGGTGGGCGCCTTGAGGGAAAAGCTGGGGGTTATGCTATCGCTGGGAGTCGTGATGCCATCCTCCAGCGACTGGTGCAGCCCAGTGGTGCTGGTGCCGAAGCGAGATGGCACCATCAGATTCTGTGTAGACTACCGGCAAGGTGGACCCCTACCCCATGCCCCGGATTGACGATCTGCTAGAACGCCAGGGGAAAGCGAAGTACATCTCAACGATTGATCTTTCCCGGGGCTATTGGCAAGTGCCACTGAGGGAGCGAGCAAAAGAGATCGCGGCTTTCCGGACCCCGTTTGGCCTTTACCACTTTCGGGTAATGCCTTTCGACCTACAGGGGGCGCCAGCGAGTTTTCAGAGGCTCATGGACACCGTACTGGCGGGAGTCAACAAGTTTATGGCAGCATACCTGGATGATGTGGTGATATACAGCAACACCTGGCAAGAACACCTGTACCACCTCAAGCAGGTCTTTGAGCATATCCAGGGAGCGGGGCTGACCATAAATCCAAAGAAGTGTGCCCTGGGGAAGAGAGAAGTCAGCTACCTGGGTTATGTGATTGGCGCGGGGGTGATCCGACCACAGGTGGAGAAAGTGGACTCCATTCGCAGCTGCACACCTCCAACCACAAAAAAGGAAGGTGAGATCCTTTTTGGGGCTAGTGGGGTGGTATCGGGGTTTATTCCTAACTTTTTCGGAGAGGTCATCTCCCCTTTCTGATCTCACCAGGGCGGCAGCACCAAACAGAGTGGTCTGGACGGAGCAGTGCGAGTTGGCCTTTCAGGACCTGAAGGGGGCAGTCTGCGGCGACTCGGTCCTGCTTAGCCCCGACTTCGACAGGCCATTCATTGTCCAGACAGACGCTTCTGGGGTGGGGCTCGGTGCGGTCCTGCTTCAGGAGGTGGATGGGTTCCGGAGGCTTGTGGCATTCATCAGCCGAAAGCTGTTCCCGAGGGAGAGGCAGTACTCGGCTGTGGAGCTGGAGTGTCTGGCGATTAAGTGGGCCCTCGACTCCCTGAGATATTACCTCCTGGGGAGACCGTTCCAGCTGGAGACAGACCACAGAGCGCTTCAGTGGCTGGAGAGGATGCGTGACACTAACTCCAGGGTCACCAGGTGGTACCTGTCTCTCCAACCATACAACTTCACCGTGACTTACTGGCCTGGGGCCTCAAACAGAGTGGCGGATTTTCTTTCCCGCATCCCAGAAGAGGGGGGGGGGAGGAGTGAGCATGGAGCCCGGCTTGGGAGAGCCCTTTTCAGGCGTCGGTGTCTGTATGGGAGGGGGGAAGTGTAGCGGTGCGGCTGCCCGCTACCCCTAAAGTGAATACAGCTGATCCGAACGGGATTGAGACCGTGGTTCACAAACACCCTTTTATTAGCACGTTAGCACAAACATAGTATTCCAGCGCACACACAAACATGACATTCCAAGGCATTCAGGACGCCGCCTGCAACACAAACATAAATCGCGACGTTACTGAAAGGCCAAAGACAATGAAACATGGTACGAACAGTTCACAAACATGGACAGAGACGTGGTGATATTTGAACCAGAAATGTATGTTCGTAGAGATAATTCATTTTGGTTATGATGGTGGGTTAGGCCATGCAAAATATATTCTTGGCCAAAACGGGTCTAAAGAAGAGAAGGGTCTAAAGTGAGCTTGAGACAACACCTGGACATTGAATAGTGGTACACATCAGTCAATCCTTGTGAGGGGAGAATTGTTATATTTTTGAGTTGTAATTATTAGAACTGTTTTAGGGTTAATTGAGAGTCGTTGCATTGGAGTTTTTTTTTTTTGTTTGTTTATTTCAGTTAGTTATTTTTTTTTTCCTTTTCTCCTGACTGACTTACTGATGCTTACCTGAGGCAAAAGAAAATAAAACGCATACAACTGCCTTTGCCCAAACATCTGATGCACTGCCTCCAGTTTTTCCACCGCCGTGAGGGTAACCCGACTACAACATTTAATCATTGGCTACTGCAATATTACAGTAGCCAATGATTAAATGTAATGGACTGTTGTAATACCATTGTTAGCTGTGTTTATATTGCCATTTTATTATGAATTTTATATTTATCATTGTGTATTTTATATTGTGTGTGTGTGAAAACGGTTAACGTTAACGTTAGCAACATGGTGCAGTGCTTCGTACCTGACTGTCATCCTATGCTGTCATCACTGCTCAGTCGGACCATCACATCACACGTTTTTTGTAAACCTACCACTAGATGGCAGCCTATTATCAAAACATTTTTTGTTATCGTGGTCTGTGCTCACACTCTATGAGTGCTGGGTGATTTTTTTACAGTAACATTTGTTTTTGCTCAATTCATTTAAGCCTGATGTAGTATTTCTTACAGACACATCGTAGTGTTTCAGATATCGTATCTGTATTGTGCAATACTGGACAGTATAAGTGGCCTATGCACTGTAATTAGACCCATACTGTGAATAAATGTGTACCCTTGCACAAATTAAATTGAATTGTGCAGCAGTCTGAGAACAGAGGGAGCACTGATCACTATTTCTTTTCTCCTTTCTCCTGTATTGTGAATAAATGTGTACCTTTGTGCAAATTAAATTCAAATTTGCAGCAGTCTGAGAACAGAGGAAACACTGATCACAATTTCTTTCTTCTTTAAATCTCTATCAAAGTACATCACTTATCTTGCCATTGTTCCTAGATCAAATGTATCGTCTTGTAGCGTTTTTTACTTGTTATGACTACAGTGAATTTCTTTTGCATTTTGGAGAATCAGACCCTGTGTCCCTCTTCAACTTTTGCACAAGGGCGCACATAGTTGCAGCAATGTTCTCCGGTTGAGTGGCGCATGTAGATGCAGCGACTCCTTGCTTCTCCTGAACGTGCAGTGTTTTTTTGTTGTTAAAATGTGTTTTTTGAATGTTTATCGCGATGAAACTTCGTGCGGAACGCATGTACAGCCGACAGCAACTGTTGCAGATACGGGAGGAAAACAACAGTATCGATGTTTTGGACATAAAAACAGAGACGCTGGCTGAACTGGGCTATATTTCAGTCTTGCACTTTAATTTAATGTTTATTGTCTATGGCTATGTCTATAGTATGTCTATGTCTGTATTTAAAGCATGTCTATGTCTGCATGGGAAAGTAAGAAACGAAATTTCAATTCTTTGTATGACCAGTGCATGTAAAGAAATTGACAATAAAAGCGACTTGACTTGACTTGACTTGACTTGACAATGTTTAAACCTTGCAGTCCCCAGCTGTACATTTAGGAGTATAATTACTTACCACTAGATGGCATTGTAAGGTTCTTCCTAGGGCCTGGAAAGTCATGAAGTCATGCATAGTATACAATCCACCGGGCATCAAACCCAGGTCCTCAGGGTACCAAACCTACACCTGCCTACAACACCAAAAAGCCAGGCTTGTTGGTGGGGCAGTCAGAGTACATACTCAACACTATTTTAGATGTTTTTTGGCCTTTTCAGCTTTATTCAAATAGGACAGTGAAGAGTGAGCTGAAGTCAGATTATGTGTCACCATAGATTCAGCTTTACTCCACTGCTATGCTGATGACACCCAACTGTACCTCAGCACCTAACCCTCCATTCAACTCCAACCCACGCCACATGTCAACTGCCTGTGAGAAATAAAAACCTGGATGACTGCTAATCTTTTCAAACTCAACAGCAGTAATGCTCATGGTGGGGGCTCCTGCAGCACCGCTCAAGAAGGTCGTGGTTTCCTCATGGATGTGGGTGGTTGCTCCATCTCTCCATCCCCAGAAGTCTGCAATCTGGGCGTTATCTTGGACTCCACCCTCTCATTCCAGTCACATATCAAAAACATCACCAAATCTACCTTCTATCACCTCAGAAACATCTAAAGACTTCGACCCTCACGCTCGGACTCTTGTCACTGAAACTCTCATCTACTCCTTCATCACCTCCTTTCTGGACTATAATGGTGTCCTGTCTGGTTTGCCCAGCAAGGCCCTTGATAAGCTACGTCCAGGTCTCAGCTGCCAGGGTCCTAACACGCACAAAACCCTGGCAGCATATCACCCCCATCCTCATGCAACTTCACTGGCTGCCAGTCAAGTCACACATCACCTATAAAATCCTCCTCCTCACCTACACCTACAACCTCGCTGACCCCAGTCATCCCAGCCACAGTCTCTTCACCCTCCTACCATATATTTCTCTCTCTCTATATCTCTCTTGGCGTGGCCTACTGGTTAGCGCTTCAGACTTGTAACCGGAGGGCTGCCGGTTTGAACCCCGACCAGCAGGCACGGCTGAAGTGCCCTTGAGCAGGGCACCTAACCCCTCACTGCTCCCCGAGCACCGCTGTTGTTGCAGGCAGCTCACTGTGTCGGGATTAGTGTGTGCTTCACCTCACTGTGTGTTCACTGTGTGGTGAGTGTGTTTCACTAATTCACGGATTGGGATAAATGCAGACCAAATCCCTCAAGGGATCAAAAGAGTATACTATATACACTTGCCCCCCACCCCTCACTCACACACCATTACACCATAACCCCTCACACATACAGACACCATAACACCCCACGCACACACACAGACACACACTCACACACAATTACACCATTCCCCCTCAAACACACACACCATACCCACACAGCCTATTACCCCGCCCCCCCACACACACACACACCATCCCCCCACCCATACACACACCATTCCATCACCCCCCACCCAAACACACAGCATACCCCCCCACACACAGGTACACCCCCTCCCCAGGGGTGTAGTAGTAAAACAAGAGGTGGGTAAACTATGAATTCTGTGATTTCAGTGAGGTGATCTGCGCCATGCGGTATCAAATTTTTTAAAAAGCCATTCAGACCAGTGGTATTAAAGGTGAGTGTTGATGAGTGTACATAGTGTGAATGTGGATAATACAGTGTGGTTTTTGAATTTTAAAAGTTGCAATTGATGAATAAAGTCTTTTGAGAGGTGGATAAACTCTATTTCTGAAATGTCAGAAGTTGATAAACTGATAATACTGCCCCTCCCCCGTACACCCCATTATGCCACCCCACACCAACACCCCCCATCACCCATTTTACACTATTTCATCACTCACCCCCCCCCACACACACACACACACACACAGGTACACCTCCCTCCCCCACACACCCCATTACCCCCCACACACACACACACCTATACTACAAGTACATATCTCTCTCCCCCACACACCCCAATTAATACCCCAACCCCCACCCACACACCATTAAACCATACCCCAAATACACAATCCCCCCTCCCCCATACATATGCCCTCCACAGGCACCCCACCCCCACCCCCACGCACCATTTCATCACTTGAACTTGAATTTGAACAAATCTCTCTCCACACTTGCACCCCAGAATCTCACTGATCTCCTCCACCCTTACATTCAGGGGCCGTGCACACGACGGCGGTTTTTGTGAAACCGGTGAGGTTTTGTTAACGGTTACGCCTTGCATGTACACGACTTGCAGTTTAGGAGACTGATACCGATAGCTTTTGAACCGGCTTCCGGTGGGAACTTTTGAAACCGCCGGCTAACTTTCGCCATGTAGACGCCTGTAGGTGCAAAGCCGGCAACTTTATGACGACATAGCCCCACCTCTCAACTCAGCCACCACGCACTCGATCTGACATGTTGCTTGTCAAAACAAACCAAACCATTTATTTATCATACTAAAATGTTTTTCTTTTCCCTGTCATGATTTATGTGCACAATGTAGCCTATCAGCTTTTTTTAGTGGCTAAGTTAGAAGCTAACCGTTAGCTTAACTTGCTTACTGCATGTTAGTGTTTTCTCCAGTGGTGCTCAGACCTAATGCAATCGCGTGGGCAAAGCATTTGAAATTTCACATAGCAGTCACATACCTTGAAAATTAACTTTATTAGTTTAACAGTTGAATTGAAAACCGAATTGTCTGTAGTCTCCTTATTTCATGCAACTGCTTAACCAGAGCACTTATTAGACATTCTCTGGCTTAACAAACTGTTTCAACAATGTTTTCTTCTACGCGATTCACACGAAATTATCGTGAAGCTTCTGCACAGCGGCGCCATCGACTGGTCTGGCATATGCACTACAGCACATTTAGCCGGTTACACCTCTGTGTGTACACGCAAGGTTTTTTCTTGCCGGAGTCGTTAAAGGTGTGAAAGCGGTAAGAGAAAATCCACCCGGCGGTGTCGTGTAAACGGCCTCTCAGTCACAGCCCTTGGTCCTCTGACAAGGATCAGCTTGCCCCCCCCCCCACCCCTGTACCAGACTCCAGACCTTTGGGGACAGAGCCTTCTGTGCTGCTGTCCCCAGTCTATGGAACAATCTACCCCTCCACGCAGTGCCCCCTCCCTATGTGTGTTCCAAAGACTCCTAACAGCACACCTATTGACTGAGGCCTTTGGCCTCTAACCCCCCTTTCCCTACCCCTTCTTTTTTGTTTTCTTGTTAAGAGACCTTATCTTGAAAGTTCTATGTGCCCTGACTGTCATACCGAGCCTGGCTTTTTGCCGTTGCGGTCAAGCTGCAGGGTTGGTAGCCCTGAGACCCTGGTTCGAGGCTAGGTGGGGTAACTGCTCTCTCCCTCTGCTATATGTGCTGTCAGACGTGGGATGGCTTGCTCAATGTATGAGCCATATGAGGCACCCCAAGGATACATAGGTTAGGCTTGTATGTGGGGCACCCTGGGATGGGAGAAGCACGGCTGGTGGACGCCTGAGGGACGCCAGTGGGCTTGAAGCGCATGGGCACACTTCCCAAAGGGGAGGGCAGTATGACGGACTACCGTCACTATACGTTGAGTATACGGTCTGACTGGCTCTTTGGCGTCGCAGTCAAGCTGAAGGTTTGGTACCCCGGAGACCCAGGTTCGAGGCCAAGTGGGGTGACTGCTCTCTCCCTTTGTCCCATGTGCACTTGGACCTGAATATGGTATGGCCATTGCACCACAGCACAGCATACTAAACCCTACTGACTGCACTCCAACACACTTGATTAAAAGTCAAGTGAAAAAAACCTTTGTGAAGAATATGGAGAGCAACATCACCTGACGTATATTCCAACATGACATCATATATGACGAGTGACAAATACCATGGCAGGGTATATAAAACCACTCTCTGTTTCTATCAGGACTGTATGTCATTAGGAGGAAAATCCACCATGACTGGGTCATGCCTGGACACGTCAAAATCCCTCTGCCAAAAAAGAGACCAACACAAGTTAACTATGGGATTACCTCATGGCCAAAAGGTAATGTACACAGAAAGTCGTTAGAAAGAGCTGCATGGGCTGAGTCAGAACATTCATAACTCAATCACAACACATCTCAATTAGATTTTGCTGTAAAGTACTTTTTATTTCCATTATTTTCCATTTTCAGCACAGGAACCAATTCAAGAAAGTTTGTGCATCACAAAAAAGTGTTTATAAAGAATATGATCATGGAAATGACTAAAATATTCCATATAGATAGATGTGTTGTCTTAACAATGTAATTAGTTTCAGATATACCTTCCAGCTGTAGTTCTAGTTCTAGATCTAATTTTCCAGTACTGACTGGTGGACAATACATATCCCTTACTCAAACCATCATTTTGCCAGATTTGTT
>NC_063208.1:28756510-28764010 GCF_017589495.1 Alosa alosa
CAAATGGAAAGGCTTTTGCAATTGCGTAGCCTTTTTATTGTTGCAAGACCTGTGTATGTAAGGGACTATATGAGGTACAAGTAAGGGCTTTGGCCACAGCTGTCCTGGACAGTGAAGATGTTATCACAGGAGGCTGGCTCCTGTGGTCCACTGGCCACAACTATCTGACCCTCTCAGGGAGGAGCCCATTGTCTTCTGCATGGGTCTGCTATTTATTGCTGCTGCACAAAGGCTTGTGTTTGCTTGCCCAAGGTGTTGCTCATCAAGCCACCTTCACAAAGGGGCCTCAGTGTTTACACCCCAAATCCCGGCTGAAGAGGTAGGGGGAGACGCAAATTGGTTTGTTTAAAGGAGCTGATCGCAAACATTTAATTCCCATACAATAGGTTCATTAGGACAACAGTGCCATTGGATAAACAGGATGGAGCACTCTCTGTTTGACGGATCATCTGGTAATCTTCCATAGAGTTAGCGAAGATATTTGCATAACTCTTGATCCTTCCAGTAAAATCAGATAAATGATGACACCCTCAGAGTCTGGTCTTTTTTTTTTTTTTCACCAACTGACTTGAAGTCCCTCATGACAGGCTAGAAATGGCACATCATAATCATAAAAGTGGATAGCCTATCATTCAGCACATTCAGTTCAATTCATTCATGAACTCACTATAGTAAAAGCAAAAGGAGAGTCAAAAGTTTTCTCCCCCTGCTGATGCCTATGACCTGATTGCTAGACAATATGAATAGGGTGAATGAATTGCAGAGCACCTGCAGCCATAATGTGTTTCTGCTATGGCTGTAAAAGACCTCTTGAAGAACTGAGCTCTCAAGCAAGTGAAATAAAACACGATTCCACAGTTCCTCAAAAGCAGGAAAACCATCAGCATATCTACGCTTTAGTCCGTGTGCATATTCAGTTAGACACTACACCGGAGTCGCCCGTGTCGAAATGTTTATACGCATTTCAATTTCGCCCTACTTTCCATTTTATGCCCACAGGTAAGGTGGGTCTTACCTATTTTTCTGACGTGGTAACCTATCACCGCGGTAGATCGTGCTCCTCGGCCAATCATCTCGCAGGGTCGTCCCTCGTTCAACCTAAGTACCTTACACTGAAAGAATTCCATCAAAGTTTCTGTACAACAACCTAAAGTTATCCAAATATTACAAGTAGCCTAATATAGGCTACCTATAGAGGCCTAGCCCATATAACCGACGAACGATTCACATTTCTCTATTAGGCAATTACAAATATTTATTTGGGCTACTGACTGAGATTCGTCTGGACTAGGGGACGCTGGGGTGCTGAGGTGTCGTACCGTACCTGGCAGGTGAGACGGGATTGAAATAAGCAGGGCAAGAAAAGTAGACTTACCTGTAGCCCTGGTTTTTGGCTCGCTCACTCTGCTCAGCCTTAGTCTACTCTATTACCTGCACCGACTTGAAAGTCCAGTTTCACAAGGAAGAATCGTGGAGGAAGCAAAATATGTCACAGGAGACAGACAGGTAAGTGTTTCTTCCAGAGCAACATATATCAGAACATGGGTTGCCTTCTCATCAGGCTCAAAGATTACCTTTTGGACAGATATTTTCCTTTTCAATTTTGTTTGCTTATATTAAATATGGTTAGACCTCACGAGGGCCATCTATACGGATTTACAGTCTTGCTATGATTGTAAAATAGAATGCTATGGTATGGTTGCGTACAGCAGGCTAATTGGTATTTGACAAACGCCATTTTCTGGGGAAAGCAACGTAACTGAATCGATTTAAAAAATTCAACCGGTGATTCTTTGCATTTAAACATAACTATCCTATGGACAATCAGAAATGAACACATTCAAAGGCATCAAACATATATATATATATATTTTTAAAACGTATGGCATAACTGTGTTATAGGCTATAAGGCTCTTTTCCACATCAGCTAAGTTGGATTTGTTTTTAGTTCAACTTAAATTAGGTAATTTCCCTTCTGGTTTTCTAGCCCTGGTTATTTTGTTAGAGGGAAATCCAGATTTATCAATAGACTTTGTTTTAGATATTCTGATATAGATTGATAACTTCAGATAGGCTAGATTGTTATTCTACAATGTATATCTTAACACAAGAAAAGTTTGTGTATTATGGCAGTTTTATCATTAGCCTACATTGGACTAAGATGTTTTCAATGTTTTGTTAATTTTCTATTCTTGAAAATGACAAGCAATGAAATAGCCATGTTTGATCCATAACTCACATGACAATACAGGAACTTTAACTAGAATGTTTTGGGATTCAAGTAATTTGTCCATTTAGGATCAGCACCAGAGGATGATGAGTCAAATAGTTTTGCACAGTATAGCCTAGAACAGAATTGCACTGCCATTCACTTATAAAATGACCCAAACCACATGCAGTAACATTTTAGGTAGGCTACGGGACCACGCTCTGCATAGCAAGACATTTGTTTTTTTAAAGGTTGTTATGCTTCTACATATTATTGTTGGATCTGTGTGATTTAAAGGGCATGATGTCACACTGAATCTGTACAAATGTGCAGATAAGGCAGAAATAACAGCCAAAAGTGATGAGATTATATTGTAAATATACATTCGGCTATGTAACATGGATATACATGACAGGAAGACAATAAAGTTTGTTCATTGATGTAATGCATTTTATCATGGAAAAGCATTGTAAAAATACCATCTTTCAAAAACAGGAAGTTGATTGACAGTTATTCTGTCAAACGTGACATGCTCTGCTTACTTCCTATCAAAAGTCAAGCAGCATTTCCAAAGTTATACAACCATATGAATTGAATTGTCAGCAAGACATTCACAGAAATTATCGGACAATGATGTTCACTCTAAAAAAACGTTACCGTTAGAGAAAGAGAGCACCCTCAGGGACTAAATTGTAAAACAACCTGTTGGGAAAAGTTACTCATGCTCTGTACCCAGAAATGTGAGGCTATAAGTGAATCGATTTGATACATTTGACATAATACATAATCAGTTAACATGTTGACATTGGCCCACTTATCAATGAATAATGCAGAGCAGGTGGAGAAATGCATATTTTAAAAAAAAAAAAAAAAATTGAACTTTCACTTTTCTGTAAATCACATTCAGTTTGTGTTTTAGATTTAGATTTAGATTTTTTAAAGTATTTTTTATTTTGTGTCATATTTAGAAATATGAGTTTTTTTGCCCCTGACATTTTGTTGTTGTGTTGTGTGTGGCAGTAAGCGGCTGGTGGTGGTCGTGCCCAATGAGACCTCATTCCATCCGCGCCGGGCCTACACCAGCGAGGATGAGGCATGGAGGTCGTACCTGGAGAACCCCCTGACAGCAGCCACCAAAGCCATGATGAGCATCAATGGTGATGAGGACAGTGCAGCAGCTTTGGGTCTGCTTTATGACTACTACAAGGTCAGAGGTCATCCTCCATCAGATGACTCAACACACATAGTTATTGTGTACTATACACACACACACACACACACACATTAGAGTTTCCTTTTGTGAGAGACAAAGTGAATTTCTACAGTGTTGTTTTACAGTATGATTAAGTCAGTCACTTTGTCAGTCAGGCAAAAAATAGGCAAGTAATCGGATTGTCATTGCCATGCAACAGAGTGAGAGTTCAGGTCTTTCTGAATTAATATATTAAGCAAAATTTGATTATTTGAGCAATGATTTTGGTATAATGTATATTTATTTGAATTTTACCGTAATATACATTGTAGCCTACGTGTACCATGATATAGACAATCTTTTAAAAAGCTATTAGTTACTGTATATTAGGTGTTACTCATGAGTATTACACTGTGAACATGGTTCAGGCTTAAGAGACATTACCAAGATTCCTTTATTCACTGTCAACTTCTAAAAGGGCTTTGACATGCACAAGGTGTAAAACACAATGCTTTTGACCTTCATCCTCTGTAATGTCGCAATACTGTAATGTTGAACCATGTTAGTGAAAAAAAGCTGCACAGCATTGTTTTTTACCCATATCTCAAACTGTTCTCCTAATATGTTTGGACTTGTCTCCGCTTTCATTTTCATTCAGGTTCCCAAGGACAAAAGGGTTTTACCCATCCCCAAAGTGGTTGAAATTTCAGAGGAGCAGGAAAAGAGGTCAGTGGCATGTCACAGATATGACAGCTAATGCTAATCTGTGCTAATGTGAGGTGATGGTACTGCACTTTATCGCTGTCTGTGTCCTTATTAGGCCTATTTCTGTTGCCTAGGAACAGTTTGGTGGGTTGTGGCAGCCAAGGTGAGGTAGAGACGGTGGACAACCGGGTTCAGGTGCTGAAGTCAGTGCCGGTGAACCTGTCGCTCAACCCTGAGCATCCCGACTCCAAACGGGACCAGTGTGGCACAGAGAGCGCTGAGGCAGCTGCTGTTACCGTGGTGAAGGCTGAGGTCTACACGCCGGTGTTCATGGGGGCCGGGGCGGTGCACTACCGTCCGGAGGGGGAGGAGCACACGCGGGTGGTGTACGAGCAGAGCCACAGCTACGACGCCGTGACGCTCAGCCATGGCGCCTACGGCAAAGACGAGCAGCGCAGCTCACCTGACAGCACCTATGAGGAGGACAACAACGGGGTGAGGACAGGGACACCCAGGGCTCACACAACATGACAAGAAAGACACTGACTGGCCTCCATGCCTTGAACACATGAAGGTGTTAGATAGTGAAATAGTGCTGATAGTGAGGAGAGGCAGTGGTTTGTCCTGGTGCACAGTTTAGATGTATGATGTAGGATACTAGGATACATATGTTCACTATCAATACTATAAGATAATACTGTAATGTGTAACACTGTTTGTGATTATGATTTGTTTGTTGTTAGTGATGTATGAAGTTGGATATTACTGTATGTTAGCAGTTATTATGCTATTATAACAGAGACTTCTGTTGTGTTTTTGTGCTCTCTCCTCAAACAGAAATACCGGTCTTCGTCTTTGGGAGCTGATGGTTTTGTGTTTGAGCAGTCAGATGTGTAAGATGCGCCTGTCTGGTTTTCCTTTTCCATCCCAAATTTATCTGAAAACAGACTTGACAGTTGCATGAATCTGTGGAAGTTTGTTTGAAAACCTTCATAAAACAGTGAAGTGTTACAGAGATAATCAAATGTATATTTTCAATATTCACAATATATCATTTGTAAAGGAATGTATTTAAGTGAATAAAATAACTTGCTGCATTGTATTTATATTTTGCAGGGGTAGTGACACTTTTCAGTACACCCTTGAGGCTACCAGGTCACTGCGTCAGAAACAGGGAGATGGGCCCATGACATACCTGAACAAAGGCCAGTTTTATGCTGTGACCCTGAATGAAACAGGAGCCAATAAGCGACTGAGACATCCCATCAGCAAAGTCAGGGTGAGCGATCCCAACACACTATACACATAGGTAACTCATGTAGGTAACTTACAGTAAGTGCGTCATGCTAGTGTTAGAATCTCGGTAGATATCTTAGGTGAATGGTGCATTATGGGATTCTCACAATGAGATTTTGCGCCACATGACATGTTGCGCCTCCAGGTTTTAAGTAGTTACTCTATCTATCTATCTATCTATCTATCTATCTATCTATCTCTATCTATCTGAGCTATACTAATGACTGTGTGCAACTATTTTGTTTCAATGAGATTAAATTGCACTCATCAAAGATAAGCAATCAGTCTATTTTTGTAACTGTCAGTCTATTATTATCAGCCTATTGCAATGTTTACATTATGTCACACTTTGTTCCCTGCCTCTCGTTTCAGAGTGTGATTATGGTGGTGTTCAGTGAGGATAAGAACCGTGATGAGCAGCTGAAATACTGGAAGTACTGGCACTCCCGCCAACACACAGCCAAACAGCGGGTCCTTGATATCGGTGAGTTACTGCTGTTTCCCATCAAGTGAGAGATCACTAAGTTCCCCAGAGTGAAGCTCAGTGCTCCTGGCTACAGTACCCTGACATGCATTATAATGTACTGTATGACAGTGAGTTGCATCATGATGCCATGACGACTGAGTTGACATTTTAAATGTTTAAATGGAACAAGGATCCACTTGGCTGCTTCTACACATCAGTTATAAAGGTATAGGTGTGCGTTGTAAACAGGTGTGCAGTCAACAAGTGCAACTCCCCCCCTCCCCTTTTCAGATTCAGGCTCTTGCCCCAGGCCCTCTCACGCCATCCTAAGTGAACATGGCTCCTCAGATCCCCATCTGGTGTGAAGTTAACCCAGCTGGGCATTTAAATGCTAAAAAATGCTTAGCATTTAAATTTAAATTTCAAAGAGAAAACATGTTTTGATTGTTTTGTTAGTTGAAACTATGGAAAGTAATCTTGCTTTGAGTGAAAGTGTGTACCAGTGTGAACGTGTGTGTAAGGTACACGTTACACGGCTGTTGGAGGGATTTGTGTTGTGTCATGAGAGAACAGGTCCGGTATGCTGGAGTGTTATTGTGAGGTATGGACGGTTCCCATTGGGATGGCAAGCTGTGACCTGTGCACGCAGCAATGCTGCAGTGGCATGTGGGAGACCGTTTGAATGGTGAGAAATCTTCGGCTTGTTGGAACAGACAGAGGAATGTCCCACGCTTCTTGTGTTGTGTGTGCTTACAGTATTCAAATGGATCATTCTGCTGTAGGCCTCACAAATAAATCAACACAGAACTGAAACGTATTCTTTTATTTGATGGTAACAGACAGACTACTATTTAATGATTCATCTCAGGTTTGATACCATTTAACTTTCAAGGCATTCAGTCTATACAACATTTTTTTTCCACACCTGTCCCAAGTTATGTCAGGGAAACCACATAGTCCTGAGACTCAAAGTTGCGTTAGACAGTGACAGTGCTAAAAGGTGACCATGAAGTAGGTACACAGTGTTTTGTGTTTAAAAGAGGAAAAGACCTGTTTCCGTATCCCCAGTGACTGTGGTTTAATTTGCCTGGCTAATGACGGCAGGTGACAGGAGCATGCCTGGCTCTGTCATAGGAGGATGAGCAGGATTACCAACAACAAACAACTCTGTTGCTGTGTTGGTGGATCATAGGGAATACAGTATCATGCCATTGCAGCAATGCTGCTGCCTTTTCTGGGTGTTTGACTTCCCTGCAAGCCATTTTGAATCAAATGTAGATACTCAAATATAATGACTAAATGCATGAATGTGTGCAGTCACATTGAGTGAGCTGAAACACTCATATGGTTAACTCTTGTAGGTGTACGGTCACACCGATGTGACGGGAATGTTGGAAAATGAACGCTCTAAAGAATATCTGGGTTCATTAAATTCAACATAGAATTTTAGAACCTTGAATTGTTGCGGAACGGAATCTTATGTTAGAATGTTCAAAAAGCCACACCTTTGTGCGAGCAGCTGTGGAGTGACCGAAGGTGTTCACGGCTTGTCAGGTGTTCTCCTCTTGTGCCCTGTTGAGGACCAGCTGTGGGCGAGGGGATTGTGGGTATCGGGGAGGCAGCCGCACCCCT